>NW_026684267.1:0-1259 GCF_030247195.1 Topomyia yanbarensis | reverse complement strand
ATATATATATATATATATATATATATATATATATATATATATATATATATATATATATATATATATATATATATATATATATATATATATATATATATATATATATATATATATATATATATATATATATATATATATATATATATATATATATATATATATATATATATATATATATATATATATATATATATATATATATATATATATATATATATATATATATATATATATATATATATATATATATATATATATATATATATATATATATATATATATATATATATATATATATATATATATATATATATATATATATATATATATATATATATATATATATATATATATATATTATATATATATATATATATATATATATATATATATATATATATATATATATATATATATATATATATATATATATATATATATATATATATATATATAGGGCCATTCCACGCAAAATTTGCCACAACATTTTTTTTGCCAAGATAATTTTTTTTCTCGGTTTAGTAGTCAAAAATATTCGACACGTTTTTTTTTATTTCAACATAGTAGGCGAGACTTTCAAGATTTTTTGTGTTTTATTTCACCATTTTAAAAAAAAATCTACTTTTTTCAATCGCTTGTACTGTTAAAACTAAAGAAGATACCAAATAGTTCACAAGACATGAAATGTGCGCCTTTTTCACAGCTTTCGGATTAAATATATTAATACTTACTCAACGTATTGGTTTTATGAAAAATATTGAAAAGTTTAAAACAAATCTATTTTTTTCAAACTTGGACATGATTTTTTTTCTTTTTTTATTGTGTAAAATAGGAAAATCATTTTTCTTGATGCCATAAAAATTTGGGAGTGGGCAATTAAATACTTGCGGAGATATGAATTTTTCAATATCGCCATACGCGCGAAAAACGTACCGCCACACGCTTCGCTCGTACTGAGACTTGGGTGTATGAAGTTTTACCCACCTGCGCGTTGTGTAAAACACACTTGCGATTAACTTTACTGTTTATTGCATTTAGATGTATGTTTAATTTCAGATTTATTTTGTCTTAATCATTCAAAAGTGTTTCCGGAAGAAAAGATTTTCAGTTTTAATTTGAAGTCTACGTTCGTCTCAACATAGTGAAATGATTGTGGTCCAGGTATGGCATTTTTCGAAACAATTCTGGATTTTACTCTGCTCTTGTATCAGAATAAATTGGTTCGATTGGCACGTTTCCTATGTTATTCTGAGATTTGA
>NW_026684266.1:0-1268 GCF_030247195.1 Topomyia yanbarensis | reverse complement strand
TTGTGCAGGTTGATTATACCAGTTGCAAGTGGGGCCAAATTCACCAAGTTCCGTAAAATTCCTTTTAAATTACAGAATTGATAAAATTGCTTAGATGAGCTAAACTAATTAATCAAATCCTGTTTTAAAAACTGTCCTTGCGTTTAAACCAAAATGGGAAGCTTATTACTACCATTACATTACTTAATTTCAAGCGCGAATAGCAAATACATGTGCTAGTTAAACCAAAAATTTACTGGCAACATTACTGCGGTATTTAGGAAGCAGTTGGAGCGGTCGCCTGTTGGACGACACAGGGTAGCGTCCCTCCACAGCCAGTGTAACGGACTTCTAGCTCAGCTACACTGGCTGTAAAAACACAGCGCAGCGATCTGCTTCGCCAGCCGTTCAACAGGGAACTGAGCGTGTCTGGCCAAGTCCGTTCTTTAAATAGTCGATGATGACGTCATTCATAGAAGCGTTGCGCGCTAGGTACACCAATCCGTCGTACAGGGCTTGGGAAGCGCTATCTTCTGTGTGTTATTGCGCGATATTTTGACAAGGTTGTATATTATTTAATTTTTTAATGCTATGATGTCAAAAATCTTTGGGTTTATCTATTGGAATCTATTCTTAGAAGTATTTCGGGGCGATTTGCGCAAAAAAAATTGAAAATTTATCGTGAGATGGCTGAATTATATGCGTTTAAAATTGGACCACTTTTCGTTACATACCATTTTTGTAGAATTTGCAGAGTGCACCCCCATATCGAAAACAAAGACGTAGTCCTACGTCAAAATATTTTGCGAGGAAGTTTGGGCCATAGAAGTTTACTTGAACACGAGAAAATGAGATGGAATTCGCGTTGCCTCTCAGTATCGCCAGGTTGATCTCGGTTTATCTCTGCGATCAGGTATTGGTTCTTCGTTTTCACACATGGAGGAAGAAAGAAAATGAACTCGCGTCGCGCGATGCTCTGCCAGTTGTCTCTCTAGGTAGGCATGTTGGCATTGTTTCTGTTTTATTCCCACACGTGGTGCGCGAAAAAGAGAGTACATAGGGTGAAGTGCCTATTTTCACCATACTAAGCAAGGTGCCTCACTAATTCGTTAATTTCTCGCCCTACAATCAATGGAATACGTAAAAATTGACATCAGCAGCTTTGCTTCGTTGTTAAGAACCAATATAATAACACAAATGCACTGAAAACAGTGAAATTCTCGTGTTTGACCGCAACGAAAACTCGAATGGAGTGCCTCTATTGTTGCGCTACCATTTGACTCAATGCG
>NW_026684265.1:0-1324 GCF_030247195.1 Topomyia yanbarensis | reverse complement strand
ATGATGATTTTCCCAAACGGTTCGTTTTCGTGAGGTTTTTATTTGTTCTTTTGCATTAGGATTAGCGATAATAAATCAAATCAAGGATACTACTGGGAAGTCACCTTTAGAAAAAGTCGATGTCGAAATAAAATTTGGAACTATGCACGCATGCACTTCAGAGATAGCATGATATCAGGAGCTGCGATTTCATTTCAACGCTTTTTTTGTGAAAAGGGCGATACTTACAAATGTAAACATAGGGCTTTTTTCTTACATGCGAATGAGGGCTTTGAAACGCAACAAATTAACCTAAAAATTTAGATTCTACGATATTGCTTTCTTAAACTACAGCAAAAAGTACAACAGGCGAAACTGTATTTTTGTTTGTTTATTTAAAGTTTCGCCCTCCACGCTCCATGCAAACAAACAGGGCGATACTTTTTTTGCTAGCAGTTTAGAGGCGAAACTGTTATTTTCGTATTTTTTAGGATTATCAAACTGATACCAGCTGTAAATAGTAACAATGATCTCTATTGAAAAAAACCCGGACGAAATCGGTGGTGTAAAACGGTAGTTATTGTAAAAAAACGTAAGGGCGATACTTCAATGCTGATAGATGAGACCGAAAAAGTAAACAATCGGCAAAGGGCCGATACTATCATTTTGTCAATTTCAATAGCAAAAACAAATTTTAATTTAATAATTTCAAATACTTTATGAAGTTTTGGGTTTCGATCACTGAATCATGCAATCTAGGATGCAAAAAATACAATAGTTCTTAAATAGGAAATAAAACCAAGTCTGGAAATATACACTGTTGATTTTCTTTGAATGGTATCACTGCTAGTATCGCCTTTTTCAAGAAAAAGCGTTGATTTCTTAGTTCTCAGTCGCGTTGGAAATTTGAGTAAAATATAAACTTCAGATCGATTAAAAAAAAAATCGTTTTTTTTTTGTTTCAGTACAATATATAACCCCTTTAGGAAAAATCAGTTTTCCCACCACAATATAGATATTTTATTAACAGAGCATTAACAATAATTCGTTGGTATGTCTATTTTATGGGCCATTTTTTCGCTTTCCCATTGATTTGGTTTGAGATTTCTAGCACTGATGTTGTCCTATGCTGATTTGAGCGATTCTCTGAGTCCTGCCACTATTCCATTTAGTATGTGTTATCAAAAACATCGCGAAGCATCAAGTTCTAAATGCTCTCAAACGATATAATATCCGAAGAGTGATAAGAGTTATAAGAAATGTCTCATCACACTGTTAGGTGGATTAAAAGCGTTTTTTGTTTTAGTGTTTCGGATTCTCCTCGTCAGTAACTAGCACCATCTGG
>NW_026684264.1:0-1352 GCF_030247195.1 Topomyia yanbarensis | reverse complement strand
GTCGGTTCATTGCTAATTTTAGCGGTGTGACCGTTCCTTTATCAGGTCTACTCCAGTCAACCTCCAAAGTGATTAAATGGAATGGTTAAGCGGAGCAATCCTATTGCCTCATCAAGGAATGCTTGATAACGGCACCTATTCCGGCTAGCCCAGATTTTGGGAGAGAATTTGTGATCCAGACCGACGCGAGTGACGTAGCCGTTGCAGGGGTGCTCACTCAGCAGCATGATGACGGAGAGAAAGTTATTGCATATTATTCTCACAAACTCACTTCTCTCCAACGCAATTACCATGCTGCTGAGAAGGAGGCCCTCGCCGTGTTGCTCTCAATAGATGCCTTTCGAGGATATATCGAAGGATATAATTTTACGCTGATAACAGACTCGTCAGCTGTAACCCACATTCTGCACTCCAAGTGAAAGGTGGGCTCAAGATGCAGTAGATGGAGTCTGGACTTCCAACAGTACAGCATGACTGTGATACACAGGAGGGGCAAGGATAATGTAGTCCCGGATGCCCTCTCCCGAAGTATCGCGGCAGTGTTTGCTTCGTCTATGGACATTTGATACACGTCTATGAAAGCGAAGGTTACAGAAGACCCAGATAAGTTTGTTGACTTTAGAGTAGAAAACGGTCAGCTTTACAAATTTATATCTGTTCCTGACGAACCCGCTGATTCTAGATTCGAATGGAAAATCGTTCCATCATCTCAGTGTATCTCGAATATATTGCAGGAATGTCATGACAAAATCATGCATCCAGGTAACTGGCCCAAGATGGCATCTGAAAGTCGAAGGTACGTGCAGCGGTGTCAAACATGCAAGGAGGTTAAAGCCGCTTCCATTCCTGTCAGCCCCGAAATGGGAAACATGCGTTTGGCTTCTCGTCCGTTTCAAATAATCTCATTAGATTATATTGGACCACATCCGCGAGTCGAAAGGGGAATCAATATATATATATTTGTTGTCACTGATTACTTTTCAAAATGGACTGATTCAAGCAGTCAGAAAAATTGATAGTTCTTCCATGTGTTTGATTCTCAAGGAATACTGGTTTTTCAGAAACTCGGTGCCTGAAATTGTCATCACCGACAATGGAAGCTGCTTTCTCTCCAAACAATTTAAGGAACTTCTCAATCACTTCAACATAACCCACTGGTTAAATTCACGATATCACTCTCAAGCCAATCCGGTCGAAAGAGTGAATCGTACCATAAACACTGCAATCCGAACTTACGTGCAGGAAGATCAACGAGCGTGGGATACCCGTCTTTCGGAAATTGAACTTATGATCAATAGAACAGTTGTATTGTATATGTAGTTACTACACATACACAGGGCAGGAAAATTTCG
>NW_026684263.1:0-1395 GCF_030247195.1 Topomyia yanbarensis | reverse complement strand
GGTTATCATCATAGAGGCAACCCCATGCTGTACCGTGAGAGTTAAAGTCTCCTAAAACTAGTCGCGGTGCTGGCAGGGATTCTAAGATGTCTTGTAGCCGTCGGTGCCCAACCGCGGTGTTGGGGGAATATATATGGAAGCTATGCAAAGGCTTTTGCCTTTGGTTGTTACTTGACAAGCGACAACTTCAATACCTGTTATCGAGGGAAGGTTAATTCTGTAGAAGGAATAGCACTTTTTGATCCCCAAAAGCACTCCTCCATAGGGGGTGTCTCGATCCAGGCGAATAATATTAAAGTCGTGGAAGTTGAGTTCTATGTCGGAAGTTAACCAAGTTTCACATAATGCAAATGCATCGCAACTCAAATTATTTATTAAAATTTTGAAGGAATCGATTTTCGGGATGATACTTCTGCAATTCCACTGTAGAACAGTGATCAAATCCGTGACCTCGTTCGATGAGTTAGCCATCGAAGGATACAATTGCTGATAGGAGGGGCCATTTAGCAGTCAACTGCTTCAAAAATGTTCTCACTGTAGGGAGAAAAGCTAACATAAGACTTTTAATAGGATCAGTAATATTGAAAGTTTTTATTATCCAGTCCACTATGTCCGAGAGTTTTATAATTCCAGTGCTGTGATTACTCTCGAACTGAAACAAAGGAACACTTGGGATTTTTGATGTTCCTGGAAGTGCTGGGAACTCCTTCTCTGAGCTTAATCCTCCGAGACCAGGAGCTAATTGCTTCGGTTTGGTTGCAACACTTCCAATAGATGTCACTTTCGGAGCCCCGTCAAGGGACACCTTCTGGCCTTTACAAGGAACTTTACGAGAGGAAATGTTCCTCCTCTTCCTATAAATTCTAGGCACCCTAGTAGATGTTCCCTCTTGTGGGTTATCAGCCTCGCCCTCGTCAGGAGGCAAGTGAGTATAGATGTTTGCTGAGGATGGTGGCGTAGCATTCTTTAACATTTCTGCGAAAGAATGTTTGGATCGTCCCGCAAGGGAACGTTTCAGTTTATCCCCGCGTAGTTTGTACGCGGGACATGCCGAGATATCATGCAGACTCTCCGCACAGTAAGGACACTTTTCGGCTTGCCTACTGCACGAATCATCTAGATGATTCTCCCCGCATTTTCCACAGCGGGCCTTATTGCTACAATGGGTGGCTGTGTGACCCAGTTGTTTACACTTTGTGCAATTCATGACCCGCGGCACAAACAGACGCACAGGCAGACGAACCTTGTGCAAGAGGACGAAATTTGGCAAAGCGGTACCAGCGAAGGTCACCCGATAAGAGTTTGATTGGGGGTACGTTTTTGAACCATCCCCCGCAACTACTACTGAGTGCAAACGTTTGCACTCAAGTATTTTAACTGGCTGAAGTAAGCGGT
>NW_026684262.1:0-1408 GCF_030247195.1 Topomyia yanbarensis | reverse complement strand
ATATATATATATATATATATATATATTATATATATATATATATATATATATATATAATATATATATATATATAATTATATATATATATATATACTATATATATATATATATATAATTATATATATATAACTCACACTCACACACAATACTCACACTCACTCACACACACACACACACACACACACACACACACACACACACTCACTCACACCACACACACACCACTACACTCACACACCACACACACACACACTCACACCACACACACACACACACCACACCACACCACTACACACACACACACACACACACACCACTACACACACACACACACACACACACCACACTCACACACACACCACACTCACACACACACACACACACACACACACACACACACACACACTCACACCACTCACACACACACACCACACACACACACACACACACACACACACACACACACACACACACACACACTCACACACACACACACACCTCACCCCAGCAGTACCCACCCCAGATAGTCTCACCCCCACCCATCCCATAAAGCTTAAACTCTCCACAAAATTCTACACACACACTAGTTAGGCACAGTCGTAAATCTGAAAAAGACACTTTTATTTGTAAATTAAATGTTATGCTTAATCGTAACTCTTTCTTTTCCATGAAATCCAAAAAAGTACCTGGTCAATGAAATAGGTGTATTGTAATCTATTGCATTAAAATTTTTCAAATCCAATGATTTTAAGACTTCAACATTTTTAACAATTAGTAACCTGTGTAAGCTCCCTTATTCAACCAAATTTCATCCATTTGTCTTGGCATTGAGTCATTCAAACGCTGATAAATTTCCGTTGGTATAGGGTAGCATTCCTTTTAAGCTGCTTCCCACAAACGATCCTTATTTGTGAAATTTCGATCGAATAACTTCTTTTTAAGCACATTCCGTAAATTTTCTACGGGATTGATGACAGGATATTGGCATTGTCCGAAATTATAGTCATTTTATTATCCCGAAATCATTCCTTTACATACTTCGATGTGTGTTTTTGGTCAATATCCTGCTGAAACTGTCATGTAAAGGCACGTTATCTTTGGCATAGGACTGCATGACATCCTTTAGGATGTCCATCCTTTAGCCTTGCATTCGAATCTTGCCATTATAGTGGCGTAGCGAAGAATAGGACCTGCACCATTCCACGAAAAGCAAGCCCCAAACCTCATTGTTCTCGCCTCCGTGCTTTACCATATTTTGCGTGTGTCGCAGATCAAACTGTTTGCACTTTGGACGTTTAACGTTTCGTTGTGCATCGGAGGAAAACAGGTTTACCTTTGATTCGTCCCTCCGAAGGATATGTCGCCATTTTTTGATTCCTTCTGAACCAGGCCCATTAACGCTGTTGAA
>NW_026684261.1:0-1413 GCF_030247195.1 Topomyia yanbarensis | reverse complement strand
TTGTGCAAATTTTTTATTACGGAAATCGGTTAAGCCGTTTGGGAGTCTATAAATTATATACATACAAACTTTGACTTTTATATATATAGATATATAGATATATATATATATATATATATATATATATATATATATATATATATATAATATATATATATATATATATATATATATATATATATATATATATATATATATATATATATATATATATATATATATATATATATATATATATATATATATATATATATATATATATATATATATATATATATATATATATATATATATATATATATATATATATATATATAAATATATATATACATATATATATATATATATATATATATATATATATATATATATATATATATATATATATATATATATATATATATAATATATATATATATATATATATATATATATATATATATATATATATATATATATATATATATAAGTCAGTGTTTGTATGTATATGATTTATGGACTCCTAAACGGCTTAATCGATTGTCGTAAAAATTTATACATAATAGGCATTTGTAATGGAGCGTGTTTATGTGCTATTGGTTGGAGATTGTCTGCCCGCCAGATGGAGCTTCGGAACAAATTGTGTTTTACTCCTATTTCGATGAAAGTCGCAGCAACGCGCGGTGGTTATTAGCTAGTAATAAATAAACTATGAACGCCTAGATCCTGCACTGTGAGGTATGAGTGCATCGTATTGAAAATACCTGCATATTTTGAATGTAATTGAAGTATTTATTGAAAGTATTTAAAATGCTTCTTTTGTTCTCAATAGGATACTGTAGGATGTAATTAGTTTCGTTGTACAAGTACTTAGAGTACTTAAAAAGCCTCTGGTAGTGGCTAAAATATTATTCGCGTTTAAAGCACGAATGCGCTGTTCTTAGTATTGTTCCCTTATTAACTTACCGTAAATTTTATGATATACTCCTTAAATGTGTTGGTACTTTATGGATCGTTAGGGTATTGAAAGTAACTATTAGGGGAACATGAGAAGACTTGACCATTTTGTGTGTTCATGATTCTTTGCAGAATTTTTTATTGTCGAGATGCTTAGGTAGCGGTAAATATATAAAATGGTAGCATTTGTTAAATTTCGACTGTTTTTAATGCATTTCCTTTTAAGTATTACTTGTACTGCTTACATTGCATGTTCGTACGTCACGAAATCAGCTATATTACTACTAACTTTGTTTACTAGTACTAAAAGGTATAGACTGATGTTTGATTTGGGATTTTTTGTGCCCCCCCCCCCTTGCATCTTGGGTTGCTACGGCTCTACGAACAACATTTCCGTCATCCACTGTAGTATGTTCATAAAATTGAAAAAAATAACTGTGAATAACTTACTGTATGTACCTATTTTTATATTTTCCC
>NW_026684260.1:0-1463 GCF_030247195.1 Topomyia yanbarensis | reverse complement strand
AGAGTTCTGTAATCAATCATAATCCTCAGATTTCTTTTCAAATTGAGCTCGCTTTTGTAGAGATGCACTGTAATAAGGGTCTTTATTTAATAGGAAGCGAAGTTAAAATTGATTTAATGTCTATGAAACATAGAACTGCTCACCAAAAAAATGCATAACTTTCAACATTTGCTAAAAATGATTTTGCCTTTCTCATACACTCTAAAATTCGTCAATCTAATCCCGACCCGGAGGGCCAAGTGTTATATGCCAATCGTCTCAGTTCGTCGAGATCGGAAAATGTCTGTGTGTATGTATGTGTGTGTATATGTGTATGTGGAAAAAAAATGTGACCTCGGTTTCTCAGAGATGGCTGGACCGATTTGCACAAAGTTACTCTCAAATGAAAGGTACAACCTTCCCATCGGCTGCAATTGATTTTTTTTATTGATTGGACTTCCGGTTCCAGAGTTACGAGTTAAAGAGTGCAATCACACATCAAATTCCCATATAAACTGAAATGAAACATTTGCAAAATCAAATTTGTATTTTTGATGCCAAAACACTTTAAAATGCATGAAACATTGAGATTTGATGTAAACTCGAAAAAATAATGTTTGAAAAAAATTGACTTTTTTGGACTTTTGCACATTTTTGCATTTCTCATATAGAAAGGTTATGCAATCACTCTAAAAATCGACAATCATACCGGCCCGGAGGGAGTATGCAGTGAGGGGTTGCTACTTTAAAATTGAAACTAGTTTAAAATTTCTCAACATGTTGAAAATTTTCGGCAGGACCCGGACCTCCCGGATCTTTCTCCATGATCCGCCGCTGGTTTCAAGCGATGTTTCAGTATCACAGAGTATCTCAAGATCGTGGCTGTTGATCCATTGTATGTATGTGCAAATCGTACTGAACATGTACTATTCATTTCCACCATTGTAGTGAACATAACCAGCCATGGAATCGTAGTCTGGACAAATGAGAAAAGCACAATTGCACCACTAGGTGGATTAAAACAGGTTTTAATTTTGGGAATGCGTTGAGTTGAGACGAAAACGTAATATGATTAATAACTAGGATAACACTTTCCGAATGTAGAGAGAAATTTATGAAAAATGACGATTTTCCATGCGACTCTAGCAGGTCCTGATCGATTTTGATGAGCATTTCATTTTTGTTGTATGGCCAATTATATGTATAGGTCAAATGCTCAAAAACGGTAATTTAAGGATAGCATCATTCTGAAACCGCCAATCTCGGAGGTTTAGTATTTTCGATGAGTTTTACAAACGTTAAACAGCGCTTCATTTGATAAAATAATTCTGACGGTATATCGTCCAAGAAGTATTTATGGTGAATTTTCTCAAGTTAACATTCATGACTACAATAAAGACTCAACAAATTCGCTAAAGACACGAACTCTGTTACTATTTTCTGAAAAATAATTCTACTTAATTTTAAAAACTTCAAAAATTATA
>NW_026684259.1:0-1545 GCF_030247195.1 Topomyia yanbarensis | reverse complement strand
CATTTCAAAAAAATTTGAAGAATGAGATCCAGATGCTAAAATTAATGTTTTAGAATGGCGAATATGTAAACAGTCACAAAGTCTCTCATTTGTTTATTTGTTGTACTGTCACCAACAGACCCCTTGGCCCCAATGGTGGTTACTTAAACTAATTACATTTCAGAATACGAATTATTTTAGTTTTTATCGAATTCCTTGTCAGGTTGAAGTCAAACGCCGTCGCCACACTGTTAAACACACGCTGGAGTCCGGTAACAGCGCTCTGGCGCCCATAGTTAGTTCTCCTGAAGGGGACTCGCAGAAGAGAGTTATTGCGCAGAGCTCGAACGCGAGCTTGAAGATCGAGGCGTCCGAGGATTGTAGGGCAATCCACCCTGGCAGACAGTAAGTCCGAGACAAACAGGGCTCGAGAGCAGTCCCTCCGGATGCTTAGAGTATCGAGCTGTATTAACTGACAACGGTTTTCGTAGCTCGGCAGCTGAAATCTGTTTTGCCAAGGAAGATGTCGGAGTGCAAAGCGTATGAACCGGCGTTGGACGGCCTCGATTCTGTCGACACCGTTCTGGTAGTAAGGGTTCCAAACAGCAGAACAATATTCCAGTGTTGAGCGAACCAGCGCACAATAGAGATTTTAAACAGTATACGTCCTTAAAGTTTTTCGCTATTCGGAAGATGAACCCAAGCTGTCTTGAAGCCTTATCTACAATGGATGATGTATGTGGTTTGAACGTTAGTGCCGAATCCATGATGACTCCGAGATCCTTGACGTTAGAGTGTCTTGGAATACTCGAGTCGAAGAGATGGTAGTTAAACTGAATCGGATGGCGTTTCCGCGTGAACGTAACGATTGAGTATTTGCTCGGGTTTAAAACCATTCTGTTTAGATCACACCACGTACAAAAGCTGTCCAGTTCCCTCTGAAGAAGCTCGGCATCGGTTTTATCCCGTATTTGTTGAAAAATTTTCATGTCGTCGGCAAAAGAAAGGCGGGGTCCTTGTAATTTGATGTTGACGTCATTAAAGTAGAGGAGGAATATCACTGGACCGAGATGGCTTCCTTGTGGGATGCCGGATGTAGCGAAGAATGGTGTATGGTGTTGTTGGGGAGACTTACTTTATGGTGTTCCGGTCGAAGGTTTTTCTTCCGTCTGTGGTAAGACGGCCCAGAATGATCGTCGGTGATGTCCTAATCCAAAGTTTCTCCAGACTTATTCTCACTGCACGGGAGCCTTTCTTCACTAGTAAACTAGCATCGATCGTTCACTGCACTCGCGGGATTATTCGGTAATCTACACTGTCCAGTTGCACTCGTTGATAATCTTTATTATCACCTTTTATCGGGGTTTTCACAAGGCCAATATTTTACCAATTCTCACTCGCGACGACGGACTATTCACTTTGGGTACGTACGCACTGTCTTGATCGGGGTATCAATCACAATTGCCTTTGTCAGCTGATTTTGCGTAATCTGTCTCACATGGTTTCGTTTACAACGATCGCTTTCTGTGTGCTAGTGTGGTGTATGATCGCTGCGCTGATCGGTAC
>NW_026684258.1:0-1567 GCF_030247195.1 Topomyia yanbarensis | reverse complement strand
TTGTTACATTTGGCTGAAGGCGCACGACTTTTTCGATTGGCAGTTTTAGGTCGGAGGTTTTGGAAAGTTGTTCAAGTCAATCTTGAAAGTATTCTGTCGTGCTCGCAGTGAACCCATTTTAACTGGTTTCTACGGTGCACTGTGACTAGTGATAGCACAGCATCCAACTGTACCACCAAATTTTACGCGTAACTGTGTCGGTAGGTTAATAAGCCGAAAGAACGGCTGAATGATTTTAAAACGACAAGATCTCAACAGTTTTTGGTTTTGTCGGCCGTTCAATACAAACGCTGAGATCGTACTGTCTATTGAATGACGTATACCGAATAGATGGTCATTTTTTGTTGTTAATAACGGTTTTTGGCACACCGTGTGTACTATACTATACTATACTATACTATACTATGCTATACTATACTATACTATACTATACTATACTATACTATACTATACTATACTATACTATACTATACTATACTATACTATACTATACTATACTATACTATACTATACTATACTATACTATACTATACTATACTATACTATACTATACTATACTATACTATACTATACTATACTATACTATACTATACTATACTATACTATACTATACTATACTATACTATACTATACTATACTATACTATACTATACTATACTATACTATACTATACTATACTATACTATACTATACTATACTATACTATACTATACTATACTATACTATACTATACTATACTATACTATACTATACTATACTATACTATACTATACTATACTATACTATACTATACTATACTATACTATACTATACTATACTATACTATACTATACTATACTATACTATACTATACTATACTATACTATACTATACTATACTATACTATACTATACTATACTATACTATACTATACTATACTATACTATACTATACTATACTATACTATACTATACTATACTATACTATACTATACTATACTATACTATACTATACTATACTATACTATACTATACTATACTATACTATACTATACTATACTATACTATACTATACTATACTATACTATACTATACTATACTATACTATACTATACTATACTATACTATACTATACTATACTATACTATACTATACTATACTATACTATACTATACTATACTATACTATACTATACTATACTATACTATACTATACTATACTATACTATACTATACTATACTATACTATACTATACTATACTATACTATACTATACTATACTATACTATACTATACTATACTATACTATACTATACTATACTATACTATACTATACTATACTATACTATACTATACTATACTATACTATACTATACTATACTATACTATACTATACTATACTATACTATACTATACTATACTATACTATACTATACTATACTATACTATACTATACTATACTATACTATACTATACTATACTATACTATACTATACTATACTATACTATACTATACTATACTATACTATACTATACTATACTATGCTATACTATACTATACTATACTATACTATACTATACTATACTATA
>NW_026684257.1:0-126000 GCF_030247195.1 Topomyia yanbarensis | reverse complement strand
GCCCTCGTCCTTCCTGATATGTACGTAGCGGCTAATTTCGGTGTCTAGAGTTCAGTGGGTCAATTAAACCATGACTCCTCGAGTTCTGCTATATCAACTGGTGGCATTTAATCTATATTGTGGCTTACCACCAATGTAAATAAAGTGTACTGAGCGTCAATGAGAAGAGTTTTTCGTCTGAGATGGATTTATATCGTCCGGGTTTATTTTGACACCGATAAATCTACGACAGGCCAAGGGGATTGCCTTCAATCATTGGAACAAAGAGTATAAGAACAATTTGCAACCCGGCGGATTTCTGAGGTCAGTTGGAATAATTACCACTGCCATTCGTTCTGCACGTTCTTCAACCCCTGCTTTTATGGCAAATTTTTGAACCGATTTGCACTCAAAAAGTACTGTTTCGTGATAGAAATGGAGTAAATCGATTTACAACCCGTATTGCTCCTTCAGATTAATTCGCTTATATGATGTGAGGATGATTCGTTTCCTATTTATTATTTTGAACGACTGAGAGCACCTATAATATAAATAATTTTATTTAATAAATAAATATTACGATTATAAAAAACACTGTCCAAAATGCTAAAAAAATCATGTGAATGTGACGGTTTGTTAAAACCATAACTAGGATAGTGTCTAAGAATCCACGAAAAAGGTGGTTCCTCAGAGTGCGAGAAGATACAAAAATATTAAGTGCTGCAAAACGCTATTGTCGTTCACAGAAGTAACATCGTTATACGGTAGGGTAGACGGGGAGGGATAATCCTCGGCAGGTTTCGTAGAACATCTTTGTACGCGTTCCAACTAATTAAATTAAACAGCGTTATGTGGGCTCAAAAATATCTCGAGCTAAAGCGCAATATAGATATTTTAGTGGGCAGAAATCATCATAATCGCCGTCGTTGCAGTGATATGATTCGAGGACCTGCTCTATCAAACAACACTGCCACTTGAGTGATTCCATGAGAAACCGGCCGACCGCAACCGATATATCTTGAAGTTTACGAGTTTCGTGAAAACCTTTATTGAGGAATTACAAAACGATAACGAAGAATATTTTAGGTTAGGGAGCTTTTACAGTGAAAATAATGATTCAACTTTTGTTTTAACAACACAATTATTTTGTTTTATTACGACCTATTCAGAAGTTATTCACGTTTCTCCATCAACAACAATTAGTTGTTCGTAAGGTACATAACATTTCCTATAACTTTCCCATTGACACCAAGGCGAAATTGTAAACCGCTTGAAAGCTATGCAAAGACAATCAAAATATTATTCAACCATAAGATCTGATGATTAAACTATATAGTTGAATTATATTTTTGTTGTTTTCATGTAGCTTTCAAATGATTTACAATATCGCTTTCATGTCAATGGGAAAGTCATAGGAAATGTTATGCGCATTACGAAAAACTAAATGTTGTGAATAACTTCTGAAAATGTCGTAATAAAACAAAATACAGTAGGATTCCGTTTTTGGCAACAATTTTATTTTTTTCAGTTGCCAAAACCGAAACCGTGCCAAAAATGGAACCTTTTTTTTAAACTTTAGATTTTCAATTTACGATTTCAAAAATGTTTCAAAGATTTTTAATCATATGTTAAATGGAATGAGATGAAAGAAAAAATAAGCAAATTCAATTTTATTCGTGTTTTTATCAAATTCAGACGTCGTACGGTGGGGCAGAATGCTACTTTCGACGCTCAAAACCTCTAGCACCTTGGGTATATATCCTGGAGGATTAGTGTCATTAGAAAAAGTATCTTAGATTGAAATGATAATTATTTTGACAACTTTGGTTTTTATCTAGATAAGTAGAAACTGATCTAGATCAGTTCTATCTTTTGACAGAGGTGTTCTATCAAAAAAACTTTCTTCGGCAAAGTTGTTTGTTTGATATTTTTAACACATGTACTGAAGACATTCATATTTTATAACTTATGTAGATGGCGCTACATGACATTTAAAAAAAATACTTGAGAAAATGAATTTTAACAATTTTTTTACGAAAGATATATCTAGAAATAAATGTTTTATTCCTAAATCTTCGCAAAAATACAATAATAAAAAAAGCTTCAAAGAGTGAAAAATTTTTATCATGACATTCGCTCCTGGAATTGTTATCTTTTCTTTCGTGAATATTAATGAACAATTTTGTTAAAAAACATAGCTCTTTTAAAAATACATAAATTTTGTTCTCTATAACTAACCAATCGTCGATCTTCCAATTGGAATTGATAGATTCAAAATCAAATTGCAATGTTTGAAGATAGTTAGGTTTAAAGAAAACCTGTATAAATCACTTGCAATTATCCAAACAAAAGGGATTGAAACATCAGTGCTACTGTGAAAATGTGCTCCAAAAAAATTTCCAAGAATCTTTAGAACAATGCATTTGCGAGAAATTAACACATCAAAAGATAATATAAGCAACCCTATTTTTCAAGAGCCACCCTACCTCAAATCTTTAAAAAAAATCATAACAGATTAACTATTATAGATAGCCTTGTTTATTTAGCAAACTTGCTTCAATTCATTTGTGTTATTATATTGTAGGGCATTTCGCCGGTAAAATTCGCGCATCTAAACAGTCGATACTTTGAACACCTCAACCACAAGGACCACCCTAATTCCATTCATTTGAAAAAAAATCGCCTAAAAACTAACAAATGTTCCAAAGCTAAACCAAACTATTTGGGGGCCATCAGTTTTGTATTCCCAAATACGTCTTTGGGGCGCACCATGGTCAGCTTTCGATATGTACTGAAAATTTAGTGCCAAGTTTTGTATTGACGTCGTAATAATCCAAAGAGAAAGAGGCTCGCAATGTTACTAAGGTTCTATTGAAAATTTTCTCCAGAACTAGTCTTATTATGCAGTGTAGCGCATTCCTCTGTACTTGACTCTTAAAGTGCTCTGGGTCTTACTATAAAAATTGATTCCGTCAGACACTAGTTACACTGTTACCAGTTACATTATACATAAATAATACATTTCTATACTTATTGTGATCATTAAACCCAACACGCATAGTGTACAATATAGTTAACCCTTAAATGCATAACACTGTTTCAAAACAATATTGCGAAAAACATCTCAAAATTATCACAGTAATGAATTGAAGCTATGAAACAATTTTAACAAAATGTTAAAAAAATGATTTGCCCCTTTCCATTTTTGGAAATAAAGTCAAATGTGATGTCAATTGATATAAAAAAATATTTATTGCACAGTTTTAAAAGACATATTATGTACAAAAAGAATGTTGCCAAAAACGGAACCCATTTGTTGCCAAAATCGAAGTGTGCCAAAATGGGAGTATGCCAAAAACGGAACGTGCCAAAAACGGAATCTTACTGTAATTGTGTTGTTGAAAGAAAATTTAAAATATCTCGAGAACTACTACATTTCAGAAAATTTTTGTTTCAAGAATTTTGATTTAAAATGGTGTTTAGCATCATAGCCAAAAATAAAATTCTACTTTTGACTGCAAATAGTATGAATTATAAAAATTTGTCAAAAGTTGTTGCAAGGAAAAAAAAATTATTAAAAGTTTCTCCATGATCCAAACACACTGAAAAAGCTTCTTTTATGTCTTCAAAACGATAAACATTAGACTTTTGACAATCTATGATGGGGTAACGCGAATAACTTTTAAATAGGACATAATTACAGGAATTAATTGTTTTTGTTGGAGCAAAATTCCAAATATCTCGAAAATTATCGCATTTTGGAAGATATTTGTTAAATGCATTTTGATTTAAAATCGTAGAATTATATTCTGTAATAAAATTACAGTTTTGTATGTCAATTAGTATGAAATTTAAAAACATGTATAAAGTTGATGTTAGAAAAACTTTTTTGCTGATAATTTCTCCATCATGTAATCACATTCAAAATGTTTCTTTTCTCTTTAGGTTTTTGTTGACAAAATATAAAAAAATTAGAAGGAATGGGTTTTTTTGCAATTTAAGTTTTTATCATAAATGTTTGTTTTTGTGAAAAATGACATTTTTTTAGTGTATATTTTTTTCGTGCAGAAGTATTCATTACCTGTAACTCGTTCTCAGATAGTTTTACTGTATGAAACAATGTAATCGAACAAAAAAAAAATAGAAATTATTGCACGTCTACGCCCTTTTAAAAAAATTCACTTGACTCAAACTAATCTTATTGACTGTGGAAAATGTTTAGTCTTCCATGCCGGTTAAACCTGTAAAGTTTCATCGGAATCTAAGAGGTTCGGTCACGATTTTAGAGATTTTCGGACGGATCTTCGTGTTGGCGCGATCTGGAGATGACTATCGATGATCGCAAGGAGATGAAAAGGTAAATAAAATTATTATTTTCAACTTTTTGACTGAAAACACATTTTTTTATCGTAGTCCAATTCAAAATTGACGATTTTACTTGAAAATTTGAGATCCTATTAAATAAAAGGTTTATTTTGTCATTTTTGAAGTTATGGAAAACCAATAAATTGTCACATGACAGATCGAAAATTCGTTGAAATGATTTTAGACACCTTTGCTTCCACAAAATGTATAACCTATATTTTTTTACTACTTCGAGTCTAGTTAATGGAACGATATGGTGAAGCAAGAAACTTTCATTAATTATGGAGAAAAAACAGTTACCGTGACAGATACGTTGTGCTGTAGAGTAATTTAAAAAATATTTTGGCGGATACAGAGAGTGTTAGAATTTTCAATAAATTTCCATATGAAATGGCACCAATTGAACAATAGTTTACCCAAATTGCATTTCAAAATATTATCAGTGCGAGTAACAATGAATCCCAAGAAGCACCCTAAAATTGTTTGGCGGTGTACAATACAATAATGCAACATTTGAAGAACATTTTCCTAAATTCTCAAGGCGAAATGTTGAAAATTGGTCGGGCGCCTGTGAATCCCCGGAAGGACCTTGAAAAAATGCAGTATACGTCATAACATAAAATATACTGCAACAAGTGTTTTGAAACTATATTTTTCCACTAAGGAGAGGTTCTCATTAGAAATTTTCAAAGATTTTTTTTTCTTTGCATTTTTTGAAAGGAATAAGTGTCTACTATATTGTGTTTAATGGGTTTTTCGGTCTGCGCATCAAGAAAGTTTCTACAAACCATTGTTCGAAGCGGTCTCTTGGCCACCATGGGGCGCTCTTGGCTCGAGTAGAAACGCTTGAGCACTTCGCGGTCATCGACGCACACCTACACTCACGATATCGCAAACATAAAAATGATCTAGTGATTAACTCAATGTGGGAGCTTTTTCGAATGTATAAACGCAGACGCAAGCGCGAACATATAAACGCTCATTTCCAAGCAATAATTAAATCTTCACGACCCTACTTCTGAATCGTACTTTTCATATCACTGTTTTTTGATGTATAATACATCACAATTCGTTCAACTATCAAGTCGTAATGGTAGACATGCTGAGAAAAACTGAAATGCTGAGGGTGTTTTTGCCTTTCTCAACAGAAAGGTATTGCAATTGCTCGAAAAACCAACCTGTTTACCGAGGCCCGCAACCAACCTGTTTACCAATTCAGTTCGTCACGTACGGCAAATGTTTGTGTGCGTATGTATGTGATTTTTTTTTAAAGTAAGGCTTAAAAAGCTTCAAAAGCCTGGCTTGCAGTGTATTGGCACTGTGTGGGACTCACGACTCACGTTCGTACCTAACCACTATAACCAATACTTACTTTTTACGTCCTTCTTCCCCACGGAACTACGTCATCGTATTACTTCGTGGGGGGGATCGTTGTGCTTCGCACCTCTTTCTTCTGCTCTATCTCAGAGCCTCACTTGGTTCATGGAGTACCTCGATCTATGAGCTTAGATTTAACTCTCGACTCTTCTCTTGCTTCGTGTCTCCATCTATTACGTCTCCGTTTAGCTCTCGCCCCAGTGAGCCTGGTGCTGGTTCATTGAGCCATTTAGCTCATGTTTCCGTGAGTCATTCAGCTTCCGACCTTATCACGATCTACATGGATAGTGCCCAACGGTGAACTCACCCTCCTCCGGCCGATAGATCCCCGACGGGGGAGTTTCCCTCGACACCGATACCCGCTTCTTTGAGCCATTTAGCTTCCAGCTTTATCGAGATCACCTCGGATATTATCCTACTCCGACTGAGAGTTCCCCGGCAACGGAATTTCTCTCGGTACCGGTGTTTGTTTAGTGAGCCAATTAGCTCCCTTTTTCGTCACGTTTCTCTTGGATAGTCCAGGGCAGCGAATCTACCCTACCGTGAATTCCCCGGCGGTAGATTGCTCCCGACACCGATGTACCTTTCTGTGAGCCATTTAGCTCCCCGACCACCCAAACCCGGTGCTATAGCATGTACTACTAAACTTGTTGTTTCCCGGCGGCGTTCTAGCTAATGGTGGTACTTTGTTAGTCCCTTCGCCACTTCCTCTGCAGCTCGGAGAGTATACTCGTAACCACTCCATTGACAGCGTCCCAGACATGCTCGTCGTGGCACATCTCTTACTTACCTAACCGTTCAGGCTAGAGCCTTGTTGTCTCTTGCTGTATGCTCTCCACTCCACTCGGTCCATTGCTGCTTGTCGCCAGCCTCGCAGTCTTCGAAGGGTCCGTATGTCGTCCTCTTTTTGGTCGATCCACCGTGCTCGCTGTGCGCCCCGTCTTCTTGTTCCTGTAGGGTTTCCCTCAAGAACCATCTTCACCGAGTCGTCTACCGACATTCTTACGACGTGTCCAGCCCACCACAAACGTTCTATTTTTGCGGTATGCGCGATGGATGGTTCTTCCAGCACTGTTGCAACTCATAGTTCATTCGCCTGCGCCACGTCCCGTCTTCTATCTGCACACCACCATAGATGGTACGCAACCCATTTCGTACGAAAATTCCAAGGGCGCGTTGGTCCTCCACGAGCACAGTCTAGGTCGCGTGGCCGTAGAGGACCACCGGTCTGATCAGCGTCTTGTAGATAATCAACTTCGTGCGGCGGCGAATTTTATTCGACCGGAGCGTCCTCCGGAGCCCAAAGTAGGCACGATTTCTCGCCAAGATCCGTCTCTGGATTTCTCTACTGGTACCATTGTTGGCGGTTACCAGTGAGCTCAAATACACGAATTCGTTGACCATCTCGATTTCGTCACCGTCAATCCGAACTCGGAATGGGAGATTCACATTGTTATCTCTAGAACCTCTTCCTCTCGTGTATTTTGTCTTCGAATGGCAAGTCCAATCATGCTGGCTTCAGCTTTCAGTCTGATGTACGTTTCCGACAACGCTTCAAAATTCCGTACCATTAGTCAATGTCGTCGGCGAAGCCAAGAAACTGGACGGATTTCCTGAAGATCGTGCCACTCGTGTCTATCCCCGCTCTCCTTATTACACCTTCTAATGCAACGTTGAACAGTAGGCACGATAGACCATAGACCTTGCCATAACCCTCTTTAAGATTCAAAGGGACTCGAAAGTGTCCCTGATACTCGAACAACGCACATCACCCGATCCATCGCCGCTTTGACTAATCGTGTCAGCTTGTCCGGAAAACCATACTCGTGCATTATCTGCCATAGCTGATCTCGATCGATTGTGTCATATACCGATTTGAAATCGATGAACAAATGATGTGTGGGCACGTTGTATTCGCGGCACTTCTGCAGAACCTGCCAACTTGTCACCCTTTTTGTAGATTGGGCAAACGACATCGTCCATCCACTCCTCCGGAGGAATCTTCTCCTCTAAAATTTTGGCGATTACCCAGAGCAGTGCTCTATCCAGTATTTCACCACCGTATTTTAATAGCTCGCTGGGTAGCTGATCTACACCGGCAGCTTTGTTGTTTTTCAGCCGACCGATCTCCTCCTTGACTTCCATCGTTTTCTGTACGTGCTCCAAGATCCGTTGCCATACCGCCTTCGTCCTCTGCTGGTTCGCCGTTGAGGTGCTCGTCATAATACTGCTTCCACCTCTCAATCACCTCACACTCGTTCGTAAGAAGGTTTCCGTCTAAGTCCCTGCGCATATCGGCTTGCGGAACGTAGCCTTTGCGCGAACTGTTCAGCTTCTCGTAGTACTTCCGTGTGTCGTTTACGCGGTACAGTTGCTCCATCGCTTCGCGATCTCGTTCCTCCTGTTGGCGCTTGTTTCTCCGGAGGACCGAGGTTTGCCTGTTCCTTGCTTTATTGTATCGCTCCACATTCTGTCTCGTTCCGTGCTGCAGCATGCTCGCCCGTGCTGCATTCTTCTCCTCTATTAACTGCTTACATTCGTCATCGAACCAGTCGCTTCCTCGACTCGGAATCGGAATCGAATCCAGCCATCTTCAAGAGTAGCTGCGCCCAACTGTTCTTCCGTTGGTAGTCTTGAGCAATCCCGGCGTTCCAAAGTTGCGCGATGTTGGGTCTTGGCGTCCGATTACGACGAGTGTTGTACACCGTCGAGAGTTTGGAGCGTATGCATACGGAAACTAGGTAATGGTCCGAATCCAAATTCGCACTGCGGTAGGTACGAACGTTGGTGATATCAGAGAAGAATCGCCCGTCGATTAGAACGTGATCGATTTGGTTTTCGGTGCGTTGGTCAGCTGATCTCCAGGTGGCTTTGCGGGGAAGAAGGTACTTCGGACTACCATGCCACGGGAGGTTGCGAAGTTCACGCATCGTTGGCCGTTGTCATTCGATACGGTGTGCAAGCTGTTTGGCCCGATTACCGGTCTAAACATTACCTCTCGTCCTACCTGAGCGTTCATATCACCGATGACGATTTTCACGTCCCGTTGCGAGCAGCCGTCGTACACCTCCTCCAGCTTCGCATAGAATGCTTCCTTCTCGTCGTCGGGTCCCACATCGTGTGGGCAGTGTACGTTGATGATGCTGTTGTTGAAGAAACGGCATTTGATACTCAACTTACACATTCTTGCGTTGATCGGAGTCCATCCAATCACGCATTGACGCATCCTACCCAGCACTACAACGCCGCCGGTTGATTTATTTATTGTTATTTATTTATTCACAAAATTGTATAGTTCGTGAGAATCGAGTGCTGATACAGAACCATGCACTGCTAGGGCCCATGCAAAACTGAATCAGGCATCACTTCGTCTACAGTTTAATAACTTCTTTTATCAAAGCCGGATTGACTAGCAGACTCCGATAACGTTGCAGACAATTAAATTATCTTTCTTATTTTCACTTACAGTGATAATACGATGTATACAGTGCCACCTAGCGGCGAAAATGCGAGCTAGCGAGTTTTCTCCATATAAATTGTCGAAAAATCCCATACAAACTTCAGGCACGTTGGTCCGGCAGCTAGACTTGTCCGATTTGCTTCAAATTTGGAGCAAGTACTCCTGGTGGGACTAGAAATCGACACAGGGGTGGACGTATTGAGTTTTCAAAAATTCATTATTTTTCTGGGCAGTCTATTGTAGTCTATTGTATGGGACTAGATGCACCACTTTTTTGCGCGGTAATTGTATTAGACTTTTTGTGATAAAATATTCTATATGCATGAATATGAAAGAACAGACATTGCTTTACTATATGCAATACCATTTGTAAACAAAAAACCACTCCATGGGGTTAGTTGAACCATTATCCAGACTATGTTGTATGTTTGTAGTATAAAACCCATATCACAAATCATTTGTTTTTGCTTTTAGTATTTTTGTGTTCTTTCCTTTCTCGCATCGTGTTTTTCTTTGATCAATTTCATTTATGGCGAGTTGGTAGTGATGCTACTTCTTCCTTGTCTTCTTTCCTAATTTCTAGAATCACGTGGTTGAGCCTTTGGGAATCCGCGCAAGTTTCTGGCGATCAACCTGGTAGAAACATATACTTTCTGCCTGCCGATGGAACATTATAGGTATATTCAGTGAGATCTCAGACTGATTTGATTCGTAGCCTCTAAAAGGAGTTCCTACCCCTAGTTACAATTGAGGTTTTATGACACTCTTGAACCCTTTCTTAAAACTTAAAATGCATTTTTAGTGTGCTACGAAACCCGAAATGCTATTTGGTTACACTGCTCAATACGAATCTTATTCCTAAACAGTGAAAAAGATAAGCAGTCAATTCTGTCTCTTGTTGTCCAAAATCAGCTTCAAATTACGTTTATCGTCCTTGTTAAGTTTCTGACGTAACGACTTAAAGTAGGGTACGAGATATTGTGTATTTTACCTGCTCGACGTACTGTATGTCTCTTACCAAGATTGTAAATTAGCGCAGAGTTCATAGTTATACTCATAGTCAAGCCTGTTTGCATTTAGTGTTTATAGTTGAAAATTATTTTGACAACCCTTAACATAAAATTACAAAGATCCGAACCTGACAGTGGATCATTTATCCTCACATGCCTTTTACTTTTGCAAATTTCTTCATATAAATAACATATTTTGCACTTACTTACAGTAATCAAAAGCTCTATGATGTTTAGTTTCACAAAAGGGACACCACAAACTTTTCTAAAAAAAAACACGAGGTCTCAATTGAGGCAACTTTTAATCTACAATAACTTTGATTAAAAGTGACAACAAACACTTGACATTTGACGCTATTGAAAACGCCTGTGCGGTTAGCTTACCGACTGAGCTACCAAAACGCATAAGGCTTGCACTAAAATTGGTAAAATGTGAAGTAATTTCCTTAGGGGTTCACCTAACCCCGTGGATCATCTACCCCCACTCTCCCCTACGATTCGATATATTACTAGACGTCGTATTACATATTATTCTTGTTGTTGAATCATTCAAACGTAATTTCTATTGCTAACATAATTGGGTTTGGAGTATGCAAATGAGTTCCTTATAAATCCCATTTCTAGGTGCATTAAATTGGGTTTTTTAGCTATTTATCTCTCCGAACAAACAATACATGTTAGGCCACTCAAACACAGTATGTCGTCATTGGCCTCAACATCACAACATTTGCATATCCGCTTGGCCTTAAACCAAACAGTAAAAATCCAATCGATAAACTTTTCTATCAGTAGGGGAATTGTGGGAAAAACCGACACTGTGGGTAAAACCGACACCCCACAACTTTTCCTAGAAATCAATTTTTTATTCATTTCATAATGATACAATATTATTAGTACGTTTATTTAGAGCATTTGAAGAAAAATTGGATTTACGTTAGTGCGCCGAATGTCATAAAAATTAACAAAACATTCGACAGCAGCGTTCATACTCGTCTGGATGTAAAATTTCGTTGGTAGATTTTAAGGTTTTAACCGAACGAAAGCTTTTCAAATCACCCCATTTTTCAGTACCTATTATTATCGGCCTGTCCTATGATCAACTAGGTGCATTGAAGACGAGTTTAAAAAATTCAATATTTTTAATTGCTTTTATAAAAAATGTGCGCTGTTGGGGTAAAACCGACACCCTATGGTTAGGGTAAAACCGACACCCTGTTAAGATGGTTGTGTATAGTTGCGATTCATTTCAAAATACTGGGGATCTTTGTGACACTTCAATTAGCCTATTAGAACACTATAGTATTAGCAGAAATACACAGAAATACTTTTATTGTGTTTATTTCTTGTAAGTCTCTTTAAAAATCAAAAATTGGAATTTTTGCTTATCTGATTCTAACGAAGCTTTTGCTATTTCTGCAAAAAGGTCATCAAACCGAATTTCTAGTGTTCTCTTGGTTTGTCATAGACGAATTTTATCACAATGAGACAATGATATTATGTATACTCCAATAGATCGTTGATGATCAGAGTCCGAAAAATCAAATCTGAAAAAGATAGTTTTACTAAGAAGTGTGTGTGTGTCACTTATAAGTGAATGAATCCAATTAGCAGAACGTAGAACGCTTGAAAATCTTCTCTTATGAAATAAAATGACACTGGAGGTTGCAATGATGTGCGCAAGGATTATTTGGAAATACTCATATCAATAAATAATCTTATGGCATAAAATACTCTTATTTATAGTACTACGCTTTCGAACTTTCTTCCCCTCACTACATGATGAAGCAATAAAAAGCACATATTTGCATCATACATACTCACACTTTATTAATCACGCATATATCTCATTTTTAATAAAGATAAAGATTTTAATAAAGTGGAGAGAAAATAAATTAAAGGGGGTGTCGATCTTACCCCTATGGGGTGTCGGTTTTACCCGCAGTGCTTACAAAAAGTCACTTTGTTTTCCAAGTTTTACAACCAATATTTTTTAATGAAATTAATTTTTTGAAGCGCTGAAAAAATTAAGTCTTGTTAAGAATTTTCTGAAGAAGAATTCTGCATAAAAATTATAATTTTATTGGTTTTCTGGCAACTTAGAAAAAGTGTTATGCTTAAGGTGTCGGTTTTAACCATAATTCCCCTACAATGATCTCTATACAAACATTACCGACTAGCCTAATTATTGTAATCAATCTATTTTCTAACGTGATTTTACGACCACCCGATCAGGCACGCGATAATCCACTGAAAACGCGCGATCAGTCCCGGTAAGGGTAGTAACAGCTCCACACAAACACGTGAGAGAACTACCCTGCCCCAACCCGGCAAGAGATTGCGAGCACCACTCAATCTCAGCATCTCTTCAAGCCACCACCGGCGGCGATGGGAAGGAAAACTCCGACCATTGAGTTTCCCACATGCGGGAGACGCGGCACCCGGCATCAACACGGTGAGCATGAGAATAATCCATAGCGAGAGAAAGCCACCCATCGAAGGATCATCGCCACTCGATTTCTCTCTCTCTCTCGCTCTCCGGTTGGGTGACTCAATCTCACCCTTTTGCAAGAACCGATCGACTGCGGAGACCTCGCCGCGCTACGAACCGACCGAAGGGGGAAAATCTACAGGGGCAAAAGCATTTTGTATAAAAGACCCTGGCGCGCTACCGAACACCATCCAGTACCCAGTTGGACTTCAGTTCGGTCTTTAACCCACCACCACCATCACCGCACCAGCATCGTAGGAGCATCACAATGAAATTATTGGTACGTGAGGACCGTTTATTCTCCGGCAGCGATTAAATAGTGTTCTGCTAGTGTTCTGCAATTTCCTGCAAAAAAATAGACTACCGTTTGACGTGCCGAGATGGCAATCTGAAAGTGAAATCAAGTTTGTGAATGTGTGACTGGAAAATTTAATTGAATGATGCAAGAGTGCTTGTTTGAGTGTGTGGAAAGGACTTGTTATTGGGCAACGGTTGCACATATGGACTGAATGGAACAGATTAGCATATTAATGCAACCTGTTGGTGCAGTGGAACTTGTTCGGTGACAGCTTACTTTGTGAGGAAATCAGTGTGTCGAGTTGATCCGGTAAAGCTGAGCGTGAAAAAAATGGACTTTCGCTTTCGGGTTGAAACGTGAACAAATAGTAATCTGTTGGAGATAATCGAGATCGATAGTCGGGGTCTTTGGTGGTTTATAGCGAAAACCTTCAAACGTTTCCCTTTCCGTGCAGTTGTTACTGGAAAACAATGTGTGGATTAACATATCTTGTTTGTTTTCATTACAGGTGTTAATAGGTATAGCAACACTGCTGGTTTGCAGTATATCGGCCGAAGAAAAGAAGGCCGAAGAAGCTAAGCCAGTCGAACAGGCTGAGAAGAAACAGGACAAACGTGGACTGTTCGATCATGACTTCGGTGGACACGATTTCCACGAATACGAGGGACATCATCACGAACATGTTGATTTCCATCCTCATCACGAGAAAACTTTGACTGTGGTCAAGAAGGTTGCCGTGCCGTACCCAGTGGAGAAGCACATCCCATACCCCGTCGAGAAACACATTCCGTACCCAGTGAAGGTCGGAGTGCCAAAACCATACCCCGTGTACAAGACCGTCCATTACCCAGTCAAGGAAATCGTCAAGGTTCCAGTGCATGTCCCAGCCCCGTACCCTGTTGAGAAGAAGGTGCCATACCCAGTCCATGTTCCGGTTGACAACCCAGTCCCAGTCAAGGTGTACGTGCCAGCTCCATACCCAGTAGAGAAAAAGGTTCCAGTTCCAGTTAAGGTCCATGTCCCAGCTCCATACCCAGTTGAGAAGAAGGTTCTTGTGCCGGTCAAGGTCCCAGTTCATGTCGAGAAGCCATACCCAGTCGAAAAAATTGTCCACTACCCAGTCCATGTTCCAGTCGATCGCCCAGTTCCAGTTCACGTGCACAAACCAGTACCGGTTCCGGTTGAAAAACCAGTCCCGTACCCAGTATACAAGAAGGTCCCATACCCAGTCCATGTCCCATATGACCGTCCAGTCCCAGTGCACGTGGAAAAACCAGTGCCAGTCCCAGTCAAGGTACCCGTGCCCGCCCCGTACCCAGTAGAGAAGCACGTGCCATACCCAGTGTACAAGAACATACCTTACCCGGTTAAGGTCCCAGTTGACCGCCCAATCCCATACACCATCGAGAAACATATTCCAGTCGAAGTCGAGAAACACGTCCCATACCCAGTTAAGGTCCCAGTCCATGTTCCAGTGCATGAGGAACATCACCACGAAGAAATCCACCACTTCGAAGATCACGATGGCCATGATTTCCACCACGAACACCATGAATAAGCGAAAATTGTGATAAAGCCCCTCCTCTCCTCTCCTCCTCTCACTCATCCCGTATTAATAGTAGTTTCCTCGTTCCTGTTATCTCACGCCAACATACAACTAACCCATCCAAAGAAACTAATCTCTCTCATTTGTACCAGACAAGAATTACCTGATTTTCAATCCAATCATCATACGTTAACGTTCGTGATATTGACTAAGTTACCATTTGTTTTACGTGTAGAAGCTAAACAGACTACAAATACTCACCCCGCAAAAAGCAAAGTCCGTCGTCCCAAGTAATCGGAAAAGTTCGACTACAAACGAAGAGTGACTTTCCGTTTCGAAGGAAAGTCAGCTCGTTTTCGATTAATTTTCCTAACCATACTTAAAGCAGCCAACAAAAACTGAGCGAAAGAAACTGAATTGTTATTTGTTTCACCATTATTATTATATTGTACCAATCGACCGAAGAGAGTGGAAAAACGTTGAAAATACTGATTAAAAAAATATACCAAAAATCGTATACCTCTGTTGTAGTTCGCGCATCTGTCCGGTTTTGAAGAAACATCCGTGAGCTGCCAAGTGTGGCCAAACTTTTACAACCAACCAAGCAAGGTCCAATTCGCTTCCGATGCAATCTAACTAACAGTTTGTATACCGAATAAGCAACACTAAACATAGTGGATTTCACTTATCAAAACAACAGCGACTAACATCAATCAGCCAAGTATGACTCCGTACATTGTTTGGGTGTCCCGGCCACTTCTGGTGTATGTAGCCTCAAGCGTCAAGCTGTTACAAAAAATAAAACTAGTTAATAAAGCAAACCAATTTCAACAACTAGCAACACATCCGCACCGCGGTACAGATTATAAATGTGCGGACGCGCGTTTACCCAAACTGGACATTATATGAAAAAAAAAATCACATAAAAAAGAGGGAAACATGATCGCCACAATCACTACTGCTGCTCATCAAATGTTCCGCCAGAGTGCGGCCAGTTGCACACCCACTCTTGCGCCGCTGCGTTGCTGCACCGAAGCATAACGCCAAGCGCATAATCGCCGAAAGGTGCCATCCTTTTGCTAGGGTGCGAACAGTCACAGCTGGTATGATTTAATTTCACATCATCCGAGCACCCGACCCCCACAAACCGTCTTACTTTAGGTATATAATCCAAAAGTCGTCCGACATACACACACACGTGATCGGGTGCATTGCGGTTTAATCGTATCGAAAATAAAATGCAACATTACACAGCTCTTCTAAACGTGAGACATCGCCGCCCGGTGGGAGGTTGCGCAAGGATTGCGCCACATCGAATCAATAAAAACAAAAGTAGCAACAATATCAACAGCAATAACAACAAACTAGCTGCAGCATAGGTATAGTTACCTAGTGCATTGGGACAGTTCAAGATTTACAGCTCGCGCCTGTTTTGATGGAAGAGAGGAAAAAGCGAAAGTCTCGATCGACTGACCCAGATCCTGGCAGCAGCGTGTTACGGCGAGGTGGCTTGGCCTAGGCAATAATACATATATTATACATACACCGACGGTAACTTGTTGGTACCAGCAGTGAACCAGTTTAACGATCAGGTGGAAATGATCGATGTAGTTTTGCAGTCGGAAATTGGGAAATTCATACGTTTGGTTTCAGTCAACAGGGTGGAACCTTGATACCTTGTGAATTCCTTCTTAGTTCTTATAAGATGAAGATGTGCGTCATAATGTCCCGGACATTATGACACACATTTATTTTCGGATCTTATGACGCACCCCTTATACGTCATAATGTCCCGGACGTTATGACGCTCATTTGATATCGGATCCTATGTCGCAGTCTATATCCGAAACCAGTGGCGGATCCAGAGGGAGGGTCTTGGGGGTCCGGACCCACTCCGAAATTTTTTAAACTTCTTGAAAAATTTTAAAATATTTTCTATTTTAAATTCTCTAAATTCTTCTAAGTTTAAAAATCATTCCAAACCAGATTCGATTACCAAAACCAACTTTAATTAAATGAGGGCATTACATATTACGTATTGTACAATAAACATTTCAAAGTCGAAATTTTGGACTCCTTCCGAAATTTTTTTCTGGATCCGCTCCTGTCCTAGACACTGCGTTATGACACAAGTATGATTTCGGATCTGTTGACGCATTTTTGGTTTCAGATGTTATGACGCACTCCTGTGCGTCATAATGTCCCGGACGTGATGACGTACCACCCTTCGGACGTTATAACACGGTGCCTATTAGATAGCAATAGTAGCGCCAATCTGGACGTATATTGGTTCACTCCTTTGTAAGTGCTCGGGAGTATGCTCCATATTGTTCCGCGGCTCCGTTTCCTTTGGTCCAGCATGTGAGTCATCATCCTCCACCAGGGATGTACTGCACCTCAGAGCAAATAAAGAGAAGAAGAAAAAACGCTCTTTGCACTTTTCAAGCGAACCACCGCTCTTCTCTTTCACAATAAACCTCTTCACTCCGATGTGTGTCGCCCCCGTACGTGCATTCTACTCCATGGCTGCACACCTCAAAGAGTAGAAATGGTGGATCTTGGTCCCACGCGCACGGAAGCAGAGAAGGCAACCAAAAACATCTTAAAAATGTTCTCTCGATCAATATGTATCTGTAGTTCGATTTACCTTCCTACCTGCTTGCCAGTGAGGGGAGGAACAAAAAAGTGGCTCTTCAGAGGATGGCACCTCTTTGCGCGAAATTGTGCAGCTCTTGGTGCACAATTTCGCGCACATCGCAGTGTTTTTGTGCTGCTCTATTTTTCATCGGTGTATTTCGCTCTTTGTGCACATTGTGTGAGAAAATAACAAGCCTGTCCCCAACTACATCTTTTTTTTTAATTTTGATTATAGAGGTTTTAACCTTAGGCTCACTCGCCTCTTGGGGTTAGAGAAAATTCTTATGGAAAAATCTCTAACCCTATGTGCGGGGTTGAGAATCGAACCCAAGTGAGCTGCGTACAAGGCAATCGATTTACCAACTACGCTATGCCCGTCCCTCTACTACATCTTGTGCTCGATGGTAATATAAGAGTAAACTTTGAAGACGTTACTATCTCCACCACATGGCCGCCTTAAGACCATTCGGGGCCCCTGGGCACTATTGAACTAAGGGGTCCCTATCATAGAACAGGTATAAAGAGATGTATAATAGCATGGTTCTGCATACCACTCTAAGACTCTTCTAAATTTGAACCAAAAGGTTCAACTATAAAGTTTGTATGGCAAAAGCCATCAAAATAAATGGAGAAAATACATGGTTATAGATTCCACCACAAGATGTACATTATACATGCAAGATGATCTGAAAAATTATTGGCAAGTGACATTGTCATGCGCAGGATTTCAAAAAAAGGAATATCCCGGACACCCTAAGGTAGACTTATTTGCATTTAAAGCGATAAACCAGCATACTAAGGGCTCTTATATAATTGTGCAAAAGGTACTTAGGGGAAATGTAAATAAAAGTCGCTCTAACATGAGTCATAGGTATGTATCGATAACAAAATTTGTATGGCGTGTCATAATCGTGCATGGAAAATTTTCCATACAAATAAAGCATCAATTATTAACTTTGGCTTAATTAGGTCTATAAACAATAGGTTAGATGCATTGTGAAGGAAATGAGTCAGGGAATCTAGAAAAAAAACAATAATTTTTGGTTACAGTGTTGCCAAATATTCCAGTTTAAAACTTAAACTGCATTTATCTCACAATTCGTGTATTTTTATTTTGAAAGCAGTTTTGACAGATTTGAATAGAAAAACATTCAATACATCAAGATAATTTGTGCAATCCCCGATCAGAAACACGTAACAGAAATATTTCAAAACTATACCTCGCATTATTACTTGTTACAAATTTCTGTTACTAACGAGACCTAATTTATAACACAATATGTTACAATAATTGTGTTTCGTTATAATCTTGTTATTGCATTCGGATCAGGTCCCCAGACTCAGTAATTTTAAGCAAAAATCACCTAATTTCTCAGTACGTTTTTTGCTATGTCTCAGTAATAAATGTCAAAATTCTGAAAACGCCGCTTTGTAGAGATTTTTTAGACAAGTTATGTGACATATCTAACTCAGTTTACCCCAAAATGGCTTTTGTCATAAGATAGCATAACAGCGACAATGTGCACTATTCTGCAAAATATTTACTAAGCTTTCATTCATAAAATCAAAATTTTCGAGCGCAAGGTGTCAAAAATGGCGTCCAAATGGTGGCTCCAGCAATAGGTGTTTTGAAATCCGACTTCATCTGCGGACACGACACCGGTCGCAATTCGTCGTCTACAAACAGAAATCTAAAACGATCTTGAATATTACATTCCATAAAGGCGCCCCAACCTAAAACCGCGAAAAAATTCGTTATAGAAACAAAATGGCGACCACTTGAAAATAAAGTATCGTTTTTTCGCATAATTTGTCCACTTTGGCCGGCTGTAAAAATCGTTAATGATCAAAATATTGCGATTTTGTGGGTTACAGCGCTTGTCTTCTTTTAGGCAGGCAAAATGCGAAGTTGATTGCACTAGTTTACAAGAAAAATGAAGCTACGAAAAAAAGTATTTTGAAGACTAATTTTGGGTCGCTGAATACAAAAACAATATAATTTTTTTTGTTCAAAGAAACGATTTTGTGATTTCTCAAAAAACTTGTTTTTGAGTACTTTTTTTAGTTTTTAGTAAACATTTCGTGTGAAAATAATCCAATTAATTTAATCAATATGCACTTGAAAGGTGCTGAGATGCCCTTTCCAAAAACGTATAATATGTATCGATCATATGTAAAATTTTTAGTGTTACAAGTTAAAAAAGTAGATTTTTGACTATTTTTAAAAGTTACTCATTTTTGATTTATTTTTTTTACAGAAAAGCCATTTTTTCTAACCTTTTAGAATCTGAGATGACAAATAATATGTTAACGTTAATTTTAAGCCTAATATCACTAATATCGGATGGAAAATGTCGATGCTATGGCGCTTTAAGTGAAATTAAAATTTTGTAATTTAGCAGACCCTGCCCTGATGTGATGCACAGAGTCGCCTGGCCGGACAAAATCTCAAAGTTTTATTTTGGGTTTTTCATAATTTAATATTTTTATCTATTTGTAAATAGATTGAATAGAGTCTCCTCAAAATATAAAATATTGAGAAGGAAAGATAGATTTTTTACAGAGCTTCAAAGTGATGATTTTTCATAATATGTCTAAAGGGGGCGCATAATAGTGTTTGAATACCTGGGGTTCGTAATATAATTGATAAATGTCTCCTAGCATTGAATAATGTGTATTCTGCTAAAAATTCACTACATCAATTTTTTTGAATATGAATTATTAGATATAGTGCTCTTTATATTCGTAAATGTTGAATTTTCGCACCATCCTAAGTGCCAAAATTTTTGGACAAAGAAATTAAAAATTGACATAAAATATGAATTCAGCGCCACAAAATTACCCTAATGTGAAGTTTTCATCAAATTCGGGCCACTTTTGAGGTTTTGTCCAACTTTTGTATGAAAGGTGATCGTTGTGCGGCGCTTCAGAGGGTGTAGCATTGGTCTCATAAACCAGTCGTCAAATATTCGAGCCCCTTTCGGGATGGAGTCTCAGTAGTATCGTAGCACTAACCACGTAAAGTTCTGTAAATTATAAATCGGTTGCGAAGTCTGTTGAAGCAGAAGACGAAAATTCCTGTGAGGGATTCTACTGCAAGGCTTTGTAATAGCAAGACGTTGACGAAATGTGTATCTGCACAGTTCAATAAATAGCTACCACTTAATGGAATTAAAAAAAAAATCTTGTGTATTTCTGGAAAGTTTTACGTTTTATTAGGGTCCAGTAGTTAATGAAATGCGATATCAGGGTTTTTAGGATGGGGACATGGTAGGGGACTACTGCTGGATGCAAGCTCGAGAAGGCTGCACCCAACACAAACGATAACTATCAAGGGTAGAAGATCATTTCAGCCGAAAGTAGAAAGGTCGCTTGTAATCATAATAAATGTGCATTAAATCTGTTGGGTTTTTTTTCTTTCAAACGGATCCTTTTTGAACGAGATATTGACAAATAACTAAAAAAAGTGCCCAAAACACCATTTCAAAGAAATCTCGACAATGCTTCCGTGAAAAAAATTGGACTTTGTTTTCATATTCAGCGACCCAAAAGTGGCTTGGAAAACACCTCTCTTCGCGATTACCTTACAAATTGAAAAATCTGTGACATTAGATTCTGAAAATATGAAAAAAATATTTCTGTAATAAAAAAATAGAGCAAAAACAAAAAAATCTTCAAAAGAGAAATTGAGTATGATTTTCGAGTTCAGCGACCCAAAATTAATCTAGAAAACACTTTTTTTTGCATCTTAATTTTTCTTGTAAACTAGTGTAATCTTATTTAGGATCAAAATAGATATGTGAAAAACAGAACAATTTTCACTCAGTGCTTGATAACATCAACAGTTTTTATCGGATTTTCGTGATCTTGGGCTTAAAATTCACGTCAGAAGTTTGTCTGTCACACACAATTTTAAAAGATTTTTTGCTAAATTGTTTTTTTACGAAAAATCAACTAAAAATGAGTGATTTCACAAAAAAATACTTTTCTTGACTTTAATTGTTGATATTTAATCCAAACATGTTATACGTTTTTGCAATGGGCATATCAATCCTTTCGAATGATGAGACATTGTGTTGATCGAAAGATTTGTTCCTGAGATATTGACCAATAACTGCAAAAAGTGCTCAAAAACACGTTGCGTTGCGTTGCGTTGCGTTGCGTTGTGACGATGATTTTGGCGGATTGCACACTGACTTCATCATGTTTGACTGCTGATTATCTAATAAGAGTTGCTTAGGAAGTGGTAAGTAGGAATTCATACCAATTCGACCCATATTAAAACCTCAACAGCATGATAACCATCATTGCCGGCCGCCCCCATCTCCATCGTTCACGGGGAAGGATAAAGGATAAGGTAGACAGGAAGTGTTGATGCTCCACCTACTTAACGGAAGGACGACGATTCATCAGACTCTTCCATAGGTGTCGCGGAGTTGGTAGTTTGGAAGGGTATCAGGTCTAGGATTCGCTCCAAGCAAGCGATGCGACCTGTAAAGCATATTTTATTAGGTACTTGTTTAGTTAGTCTGCGAGTGCACGATCACTCGAAAAAGAGAAGATCTTGTTTAGTTTTTGGTTCTTTTTAAACTCTGGGCAGCCGGCTACCGAGAGTATACTATGTTCCCTAAGCAAAAGCAATTTGAACTCCACACAGCCGACCGTGGGAGTATTGTCTAGAAAAGCTAATCTTATCTGCGTAATGAGCCGGATCACTATTTATTGCAACAGTATGCAAAAAGTGCTCAAAAACACGTTGTTCAAAAAATCTCAAAAACGATTTTTTGGAAAAGAAAATGAATATGATTTTCGTGTTCAGCGACCCAAAATTGATTTAGAAAACATTTTTTTCATAACTACATGCAATCAACCCAAAATCTTGTTTCGAGAAAACGCGTGTCAAAGTTTGAAAACAGTTTTTCGTGTACAATTTAAGTATTCTCCTAAGAATAGGTTTCTAAGATCACTAAACACTAATTTGAGGTTAGATTTGAAAAATTGAAAATGGCGGATTCAATATGGCGAACTAAAAAAGTGAAATATTTATTAATATCAATGAATATTTGGGGTCGGTGAACACGAATTTGAGATGAGATTCGACAAATTTCAAATGTTTGATCCAATATGGCGGCCAAAAAGTGATGTTGAATAATGTTCATAGTATTTTGATCAAAACAAGTGAACAATGAAGACAATGTTATGATTAGTTTTAAAGAATTCAAATGATCAACTTACAATTAATCCACCATTCCGGGTGCATACATAATTCCTTCTTTTTTCTCAAACCATTAGTTCTCCTGGATTCACTGTTCTCGGTTAGCAATGATCACTGTTCTTGCGGCGCTAACACCTAAACGCTCGGGTTAGGATTTTTACAGATTTTTTTTTAATTTATAACTCTAGGTAGAGTTAACCAATTTCGATGATTTATGTGTTAAAAGAACCGAATATTCTTTTAGTTTATACTAATGGAGACCGGATAACCATGATTCAAAACACCGGAGTTATTCCGGATTGCGTTGGGGTAAGTCGGTTTTAACTGTTTAAAAACTTGTAGGATTTACTAAAAGACATCATAATAAAGTAATTTGAGGTTTGGCCAATCTTCCCCGAGGGCCCTGGAATCGGTCGCAAAAGACCAACAATGAATACTCATTGGATTCATTGAGAAATTGACTTCAAGAATGACAAAGTCAGTGTAGGTGGCAGTAGATTATGTGTAAGATCCATTCCAACCATTCTCAAACTAGGAGAACACTTAACCGGTTCACCGGTGAATCCGCAATATGGTCGCAAACCTTCATCATGCGATATATCAAAAAACATCTCCTGAGCTTCAGAAGATGAACGAAGGCATTCAAAACAACTTTGGAGGCCGTTTGGCTGCGATGGTCTGTTCCGGTGAATCCAGAATATGGTCCCAGGGGTCACTTTTACAAAATCACAAACGCTCATCCTGCGACGTATCAAAAAACATCTACTGAGCATAACAAGGTGGCGAAAGGCATTCAAAACAAGTTTGGAGGCCCTTTGGCGGCGACGGATACTTCTGGTGAATCTCGAATATAATCCCAAAGGGTCCCTTTCTTCAAATCGTACCTTCAGCATGCCATATTTCAATAAATATCAACTAACCTTTACAACATGGTTGATTGCATTCACAACCGATATGGATGCTATTTGGCTGTGATGGTCAGTTCCGGTGAATCCGGAATCTACTCCCAGAGGGCCATTTTTACGAAATTCTATTTTGCTTGGTTACTGAGATATAGCGAGAAACGTGCTGAAAATTTTTGAAATTTTTTATTCAAATGTTTGTGTCTGGGGATTGGCTTAAGTTATCTTGATGCATAATTTTTTTATGTGTAAAATTATCTGAGAAACACATTGGCATAATCATTTTCAAAACAAAAATGCAAGCATTGTGAGAAAAATGCATTGTAAGTATTAAACTGGAAGTATAGCATATTTGCAACACTGTTACCAAAAATAACATTTTTTTTCTAGATTCCCCGATTGATTTCCTTCAAAACGCATCCCATTGATTGTTTATAGGCCAAATGAAGCCAAAGATATGAATAAAAGTTAAGAATTGATGATTTTTTTTCTATGGAAAATTTTCCTTGCACGATTATGACAGGCCATACAAATTTTGTCATCAATACACACCTATGACACGTGTGAGTGCGACTTTTGTTTACATTTATAGTAAAAACTTGCAACGTAGTCAACTGATCATCGTAATATTTAAGAGATCAATACAGAATAGATAGAATCATCCATTGTCTTCTTTGAATTGTTTATACCATTTATAAATTTCAAGATATTCAATCTCAAAAATTAAAAATCGTTTTTCTCGAAATGTGCTAAATGGCGCTTGTCATATGATAGCACAACAGCGACAACTTGCTTTACGCAAGCCAATCTAGAAAGATTTTCCACTGCCCGCTTCCCAGGCTGTCTGCGCTGTCAGAAATAATATCGACGAGTTATGAGTACAAAAATTGATTCTCACGGTAAAGATGGACAAGTCTGTCTATGCCAGGAGACATGCTGTGAACTCGAGTGATTCGTAGTTATGCTGCCTAAGCTCGACCCTCATTATCAGAAGACAAAAGTTAATCCCGTAAGATATTAAGCCTGTTCTAATGACCCTGCCACTTCTAGTTTCCCGATCTGTATACTGCTCTTACGTGAGTACTATGGCTCTAATTTCCCTACGCCCTACCCAGTAATCCCTAGCTAATTCAATGTCGTTAAAATGTAAAAAAGAAAATGTGACCAACACAGTCGAAATAAGAAATGAAAAAAAAAATACAAAAATCAACGCAATTCACCGCAAGTGACCCTTTGGGATCACTTCGGATTTGGTCCATCTAGGCCAAATGTTTTTAATGACTTCGACCATATTGCGAAGCTCAGTAGATGTTTTCGATACATCACATGGTCACATGGTGAAGGTATTCGATTTGATAAAAGTGACCTTCTGGAACCGGAATCGCGGCCAAATTGCATCCAAATTGGTTTTGAATGCCTTCAACCATTTTGTGAAGTTCAGTAGATGTTTTCTGATACGTGGCATACTGAAGGCTTGCGATTTGATAAAGGTGACCTTCTGGGACCATATTCCGGATTCACCAGAACTGCCCATCGCGGCCAAAATATTCTCCAAGCTTGTTTTGAATGTCTTCGACTATCTTGCGAAGCTCAGTAGATGTTTTTTTGGTGCGTCGCATGATGAAGGTTCGCGATTTCGTGAAAGTGACCCTCTGGGACCATATTCCGGATTCAGCGGAATCGACCATCGCAGCCAAATGGTCACTAACCTTGTTTTGAATGCCTTCGTCCATCTTGTGAACCTAAGTAGATTATGTCTTTTGATATGTCGCACGATTAAGGTTTGCGGTATGACGAAAGTGACCCTCTGGGACCATATTCCGGATTCACTGGTAAACCGGTCAAGTGTACTCCTAGTTTGAAAAAGTCTTACACACAGTCCACTGCCACCTGTACTGACATTGTCATTCTTGGAGTTAATTTCTCAATGGATCCAATTGGCATTCAATATTGGTCTTTTGTGACCGGTTCCGGGGCCCTCGAGGAAGATTGGCCAAACCTTAAATTACTTTATTATTATGTCCTTTGGTATATCCTACAAGTTTGAAAACAGTTGAAGGTTAGTCTCCAAAGAAAACTTCTATATGTTTAATAAAAAAAACCCAAATGGCAAAATCGAGTTACCCCAACGCAATCCGGAATAACTCCGGTGTTTTTGAACGATGGTTATCCAGTCTCCATTAGTATAAACCGATATCCGGTTCTTTTGACATATAAATGAATTTTTGAAAAAAAAATCAGCAAAAATACCAACCCGAACGTTTAGGTGTTAGTCAAGCTAAACATTAAAAAAATACCATGCACTTTGGTATCTCTCAAGTGCCAGTCCTGCACTCTTTTTCTGAACTAGTCACATTCCCAAGATCAAAAAATAGGAGACAACTAGAAAGACCATTCGGGACAATTCTCGCTTAAGCTGGGTCCCACTTACACGTGGGTCTCAAAACGTGAAATTTTTTATCTCATTCGATCATCCTCAGATATAAGCAATAAAACAGCTGGTTGTAGAAAAATTTTCTCGGACTTCTCGATTTTCATCAATTAATATCTGGCAGAAACCTTTATATCTCGGAAAATAATGAAAATAATAATCGAATAACCATATTGCTGGAAAGGGAAAAGTAGACCTTTCATTAATGCCAACAAAATTATACCAGCTTTAAAGCAGAATTCGTATTGGAATCATACATATTTGCATATAAATTATATGGGTCGCTTTTGTTGATTATATTTTGTTTATTATTATATGTAAGGCATTTAGATCGTAGCACTAGCCCTGCAATCGCCCAGTACACTAAGAACCGGCGGCGAAGTTTGTTGAAACAGGAATTCAAGTTCCGCAACAAAATGTAGTACCAAGGCTTACGTTTGGACTTCTCGAAATGACTAACACGACATTTTAGAAACATTACCACCGACTAAACTTTGAATTGAATACAAAAACAAACTTACACCCTGTTCTAGTCAACCCTAAGTGCCCTAACCTTGTCCACAGAGGCTGTACATAATTAAACGTTGACTAACCTCCGTGAGACAAGAAACTTGGGCTCCTTAAAAGCGAACCCTATCTCTACTCAAGTCAACCAAAGCGCTGTGAACCTCATAACTTTACTAGTTGTTTATATGCGCAACCTCGTCACCGTTCCACCACTACCACCACCACCGCCCCGCGAATCAAGTCGAACAGAGCAACACGGCATTGCACTCAAGAAACAACTAATGGTGCAAAAGAGCGCTACATCAGAATTTTGCAACTGCACCGAGATCGTTTGTTGGCCCCTAACCAAGAGGGTGTCACGACTTTATGGTACATACTTGAAATTTCCACCTATCTAAGAGCTGCTTTAGGCTAGTGGGTTGTCTCGGTAACATGATTCATGAATGAACAAAGCGAAGCAGAACATGCTCGATCGAACAATGACCGATTCTGATGTCGCCTTTTCTGATATGTACTGGACATACTGTTTGAAGGAGGAACGGAGAATGGTACGAAAATCGAAAACGATAGAAGCCATTTTTTCCGCACCGTGTGTTAGATCTTTATGGAAATCAATCAGCTTATGTTGAATATTGATACATAACTGCTAGTACACGGTGTGGTAAAAACTGCTTTTTTTCTTTTTCGATTTTTGCCACATTCTTTACTCAATCTTAAAGTACAGGCGAAAATCAAATCAAAACATAAGATAACTACTCTCGCATGACTAATTTAAGTAGCTCTTAAGGTGGAAAGGAGTTGTGCAATCCACGATTTTTTATCGGCAGTGGCGTAGCCAGAAATTTGGTTTGGAGGGGGTTTTGACGAAAATCATAAATTTTTCAAAAATGTTGGTTGGTCTATTGATGACATTTAATCTGTAATACGCGATCGACTGGGTACTACCGTGTTCTGCAGTAATAGCGAAATGGGATGGTGTGAGCGGGAATGGGCGCTATAACCCTACCGTAGGCAGAACTAAATACTTGTCGCAGGTGTCAGTTATGTTGGGTGGCGGACTACGAGACAGGTTAGGTCAAGTTCAACGAGTGGCCCAAAAACACCACTTTACTAACAATCAAGGAGGAAAGGATGAGCTGAAAACTCGCAACTTCGAAACCGTAGCATTGGAGGAGCTTTGCTAGACGGGGAAGATGTGGAAATGCGGAGATCGAGCGATGGCACAAGAGCTGGGCAAAATGCGCCAAGCGTGATCAAGTGGCAGGCGATCAGCGAAAGGATGTGTGTAGTGTGGATCAAAGGCCATTTCTTCGACTAGAGCATTATCAATGTGCACTGACCTTACGAAGCCGAGAAAGATGCATTTTATGCGCAGCTGGAGCATGTCTATGATGGCTGCCTATGGCGGAATGTTAAGATCATCATCGGTGACAAACATCCTGATAGGCCGGGGGAATTGTATAAACCGGTTATCGCACAGGATAGTCTGTACACCACATAAATAATGCGCAGAAATTCTCACGATTGATACGTATATTATGACGAACACCTAAATAACGAAGCAGTAGACGACAAGAGTATTGCAAGAATCAGCTTGGAGACGCGCGCAGTCGACGACACATTCCGGATCTACCTAAGATTCATGAAAAAATAGGACGGTTGAACCGCTGGCAATGATCAACTGTCATGTGAGCTACTTAAACACAGAGTAGAGAAATTGGCTAGAGCACTCCACTAGGTGTTTTCATTGAGCTCTTTTGCTTAATATTAGGTTCTCAATGTAATGAACAGATAATAAACTTCCAAAATTATTATTTGAATATTTAAATAAACTAGTCAGCATCAAACTTTTTTTTCTTCAATTCAAATATTTTGGTTTGGAGGGGGTTTTAACCCCCAAAACCCCCCCCTTGGCTACGCCACTGTTTATCGGGATAAAAGTAAGCATTTTCCCGATGCGGAAACTGCAAACGATATCGAATTCTTTCAAACCCATACCAGCGTGAAGGCTACAGGCAATTAAGCTCACAAAAAAATCTACCTTTATATCACCTCTAACCTCCGCATTCCTACGTGGACTTCCGAAAACCGACGGCGCGAGACAAGAAGAAACTTACAAAAAACAAGTTCAATTTCAAGGCCGACCAGTTTTCCTGCCTGTCTGCCCGGCGGTCCAAAGTTGTGCAAATAACAAAAATGCGGCGGAAAACGTAGACTTGAAGACGCCAAACCGGGGCCGCAAAGCGAAAGCCACGCAAACCGGCACACGCCGACCGGTGCCAAACCAGCACAAGAAGATGGGATGATCGATCGTTTGTCGGGGCGGAGTCGAGAGCCCGTTCGGGGTACATCGGTGAAGGGCGGTATCTTCATAATACACTGCATCAAATATGCTCAACTCCGTAACGCGACTGAATGGTCAACTTTTGTGCAACACTTTGTCGTTGATCTTCAACGCATTGAACACAGCGAGAGGAGCTCAGTGAACCGTGAAATTCAACTTACTTAACGAGGAGTGCCTTTAATCAGAGCAAAAAGGTTGATGAAAAGGAACGGAGATTTGAGAATGATCATCTCAGCTTAGTCACACGTTTTCATGAGCAGTCACCCTTTAGCTATAGTTTAATCGGTTGGAATTTGGAAGATACCTGCTGATGGTCGTGAATATACAAAATTTGATTTGGTGGCTTTTGGTTTTGGAATTACATCGTTATCAGCTGCCGGTTTTGAAACTAATCCAAGGCACAAAGTGGAAAAAGTCAACATTCCTGAAACGAAAATTCTCACAGGACAACGCATACGAAGTCGTAAATGCCAAACCATCGACAATTATTGACGAAAATCGCTATACTTTTACCAGGTGTATAAGATTAAATCAGCTGTTTTTTGTCAAAAAACGGATTTTTGTACATAGAACGCAAACAAAATTTATTCAAAGTATTTGCCCTACATTTTTTCCATTTCTCAGGTAATTTGTGTATACCACGCCAAAATAATTTTTGACATTTCGAGAAAAACCACTCGTCAAGCCATTTTCGGACGTCTTCGTACGGATCGAAGTGCTGTTGTCCGAGTGCGTGACCCAACGTTGAAAACAGATGATAATCGGAAGGGGCCAGGTTTGGTGAATTAGTGGGATGAGGTGTGCATGGTTGATCGCGAAAGGCTCAAGCGTTTGTATGTTAACGTGTTCGTCGCGTGTGCTTCCATGCATCTGACTTCGCGTGTATAAATTCGATTTTGTAACCGTGTGGTCATTCACATATTCACGTGCGTTCTTGAATTTAGTTTTCGGTGTACAGTTCACATATTAACAGGGAGTGAATTATTCTATATCACTAGAAGGGAGTGAGTTAGCCCATGTCATTAGAGTTCCCGATCATGTCGCCATGGTACGTGTTGTCAAGTGGATATCAGAGCTTTCTTTTTAATTAGTTCAATTTAAGGTATGGACCTAGTCTTCTGATATCGAATATAGAGATTTTCGGACGTGACCAATTCATAATCTCGCGAGTGTGGGAGATTTTGGGTTCACACTGGAGACCGCGTTTGCTCGGTTTCGTGTAAACTGACGTACTGCAGTTATGAGTTTTCTGTGCCTCAGTGTTTTTAATTGTGTGAAATACTTTTCTTACTTTCGTTGAAATCGAAGGTAATTGCTCCCCGAAGTTATCTCTTGTACGGTATTGCGTTTGTTTTGCAAAATTGCCGCGAGAAATTGAAGATTTTTTGTAAAAATTTTGCTCAATTTGCGACATTGTTTACATCGCCGTGACTAGTGTGTAATTACCTACAAAAATTGTACGTGCTTATTTCGCCATCTGCATACGAACAGCAGAAAGTGTTCCCCACATTCCAATTTGGCGCACAGCGAGACGACAATGAAAAAGCAGGACATAGGGCGGGTTGAAAGCAACCATGAGTATGAGTTGCAAGTCATGTGATTCTCCCGTTAATGGGATTGAGAGAATTGCATTCCGAGGCCGTTGCGGATCGGTTTTCCACCGCACTTGTATTCCTGGTATGCAGCGATCTGCACTAGACTTGTTGTCTAGCTTCAATAAGAATCTGTACTGGCTGCGTAACGATTGTGTTTGCTGGTTCAACACATGGGTGCAGCAATCCGATTCCGCTGCTCCTACCGTGGACACAAACGAAGTCGCTAGAATAATTTGTGCCACTGCAGCCGCTGTCTGCCATTCAGCGAGAAATAAGAACAGTTGCTGATGAACGGGATCAGTTCTGGGTCTATCTGAGCCACATCGACCCGGTATAAGCTCACACTCCTTTGAGTTTTTGTTGGTCAAAAAAGATACCGATCTCACGAAACTCAATTTCGTCTCGTTCCGAGTTGAGCTGCCGAGCGAGCTAAAGGACATTGCACTCAAAGCGCCTACTTGGCCCACTGGAGTACTCGTTCGTGAAGTCCATTTCGACTAGCCAAAGCAGCATAGTTTTCGTTAATGGGATACCGGGATGCACCGCAGCTTGTATTATGGAAGCACTCCATCCCCCCGTCACAGTCCAGCTACTGCAGCCAACGTTCACTAGTCGTCCCGGTCCTGTGTGCGGGAGTGGAGAAAGGATCTTCCAAAATTTCTACTGCAGCAAGTACCCATCCATTCAGAATAATTCAAGCGCTGAAATGTTCCCCGATTCCAGTTCTCCGTTAATTGCGTCGTATCAGCACCAGATGCCACTCTTCCTGCCAGCGAACCACCACTATTTACGTGAGGTATCTAGTCCAGCTGTATTGCACACATCCCACGTAAACTCGTCTCTTCCGCACATTTCCCGCCAGTCATGAGGAAGCCCTTAGTCCCCCCATCACAGTCGAGCCATTCCTACCAGCGACCAGCAGCCGTCCCGGTCCTGTGGTGAAGTTGGGACGAGGTGTCTTCCGCAAACCTACCTCAGGTAAGTACTTCCTTGCCTCAAAGCTCTTCGATTTCCAGCCTTGGTCAACGACGGGATAAGCTGCTGTTATACCACCAAAATGTTGGTGGTATCAACTCAATCGTCGAGCAATACCGCCTTGCAATATCCAATAAGAAATTTGATATCATTGTCTTCGTCGTAACGTGGTTGAACGATGACACCCTTTCCAGTCAGGTTTTCGGTACTGGATACGAGGTGTTTCGTTGCGATCGGATCCCTAGCAATAGCCGAAAATCCACCGGAGGCGGTGTAGTAGTAGCAGATAATACCAGTTTGAAGGCAAAATTGTCGAGAATATTTCTTGGGCTTGCCTAGAGCAGGTTTGGACGATTATCGAGCTTGGCGACCGTAAGTTATACTTGTGTGCGTTGTATGCTCCACCCGACCGCGCTCGTGAAATCGTATATGTTGAAGCACACTGCAGCTCAGTTTTTACTATCCTCGAAGACGCTAACGCAGTTGATGAGATCATGGTACTAGGAGATTTTAATCTTCTTAGCATTTCGTGGAAGTCTTCCCGCAACGGATTCCTTTATCTGGATTAGGACCATTCCATACTCCACCCAGGAGGAGTGAGGCTACTTGACAGCTATAGCTCAGCCACGTTACTACAAATCAATTCTATTGCCAATGAAAATAGCCGACATCTCGATCTTTGTTTTGCCAGCGATCAGGTTTCCGCCACATCAATAGTGATGGCGCCCTTTCCTCTAGTAAAACCAGTGAAGCATCTTCTATTGATCACTATGATTTCAATATTACACCACTTTCTGTCACCTACGATTTCCGTAAAGCCATCGCAGTATCGCAGACCTTTTTTCCACCATCGATTGGGAAAATATTTTGGACCTCGAAGATGTCGAATCCACAGTTCAAATTTTTTCAAACGGTCTGGTGTGCGTTATTGACAGGCGCGTTCCGTAAAAAGTTAACCATCGACAAACCGGTCCTCCATGGCAAACGAGTACATTGCGACGGTCGAAGTCTATCAAGAAAGCTGCTCTGCCGAGGTTTACCAAGTATCGTACAATATCACTCAGAAACTATTACGTCAGTCTCAACCACGCATATAAACGAGCCAGTCAACGCTGTTTCTATCGATATCAGCAAAATATTCAACGTAATCTCAAATCGCATCCTAAACGTTTCTGGAAATATGCAAACGAGCAGCGCAAGGAATCTGGACTGCCGTCGTCTATGACTTTCAATGGGAACACATCACGAGACATATGTGCTCTTTTTTAGGAAAAAATCGCGAATGTGTTCACAGACGTGGCATTAACTATTGAGCAAATCAAACTCGCTGCTAGCAGAGCTCCACTTGTGGGTCAAACTCTGGGGGCTATCGATGTCAATGCTACGATGATTACCAGAGCTTCCTCTCGCCTTAAATCATCTTTCAATCCGGGACTCGACGGGTTCCCCTCCGCTTTTCTGAAAAAGCACATCGAAGTTTTGGTTAATTCTTTACACCTTTCGAATCTATTGATAGAGATATTTTTCCATCTTGCTGGAAATCAACGAACATGTTCCCAGTTTATAAAAAGGTTAATAAGCGAGACGTCAATAACTACCATGGAATAACTTCAATGAGTGCTGTCTCGATACATAGCAGAGAGTATGTAACATCGCGCTTAAACCGACGTTGTTTACACCGACTTATTTGCCGCTTTTGACAAGATGAACCACGATATCGCAATAGCAAAAATGGAGAGATTTGGAATAAATGGTAGTGTTTTGCGATCGATTCGATCCTACCTCATTGACCGAGAGATAGCGGTTGTCATAGGAGAATGTCAGGCCCCTACATTCACTTCTACGTCTGGAAAACCTCAAGGAAGCCACTTGGGACCATTGATATTTCTGATATACTTTAATGATGTATATCTAATTCTGAAGACTCCACGATTATTCTTCGCGGATGACCTCAAGTTTTTTCGCCTAATTCGTCCAATTGAAGATTGCAGGGTTCTCCAACAGCAGCTCAAAGTCTTTGCTGATTGGTGCAATACGAATCGCTTGTATGTAAATCCGAAGAAGTGCTCGGTAATATCAATATTACTGGGATGCATCTTCAGGATAGCCAAAAACTTTACGGATGTTTTTTGTCTCAAATCTCTGAACTGCTCTTTATCACGATCAATTATAGAATATTGAGAGAGAATTGAAAGTGTTCAACGTCTCATTTTACGTTTCGCGTTCCGTATATTGCCACGAAGAGATCCTGTCCGACTACCTAGCTATGAAAACTGATTCAACTAGAGCCCCTACATTTTCGCAAGAGCTTTGTCCATCGATGAAATTTTGCAAGTCCATATAGATGCCCTAGCTATTTTGGAACAAATCAACACAAACGTCACACCTCGAGCACTACACAACAACATTATGTTCCGATTACCATTCCGATGCACAAATTATAGTATGTATGGAGCCATCACTGGTCTGCAACGAATTTTTAACCAGGTAGCTTCAGCATTCCATTTCAACGCTTTTCGACAAACTCTGCGTATACGTTTTTCCAGATTTTTTTTAATCAATTCGTTAACAGCACTTGACCTTTTTATTCTTTGTTTGTAATTATTGTACAATTCATGTTTTTATGTGCGACTAATTATTAAAAATATAATTAGTATTTAGTCCAACATAATTTGGGGCTTTGATTTGACTTCCAGAAATTTGACTTCCAAGTGCTGAGGCGTTCATATTATCACCGGGATGTTATCATGCCTGCGAGAACGCGGGTGTAGGTTGCATGGATGATCGCGAAGGGCTCAAGCATTTATATTTTAACGTGTTTGTCGCTTATATGTGACTTGATTAGTCCACCTGAAGGCATTGGACTTATGCTACTAGGGACTTCCGGACGAAACCGATTAATGATCGCGCGAACACGGGTATTTGGAGGTTCACTCTTGAGACCGCGTTTGTGAATTATAAGTGCTAAACCGTTCACTTAGTCACCTGGGTGTTATCCCGTTTGCGGGATCGTGGGCGCGGGTATGCGTGGATGATCGCATAGGGCTCGAGTCGGAGTGTTTGTTAGCGTTAACGTTTCTGTCGCTAGTGTGTATATAACGTTTCGTGTGCTAGTGTGTATATAACTTCGCGTGGATACATTTTTATACGCGTGTGGCCATTCGCATTTTCGCGTGTTCTTGAGCGATCGCGCGCGGACCGTGAATATACCTTATTTTTAATGTATGGCTCAGATACTACAAAAAAGTGGATTCCCCCATTTCACTAGAGTTGGCGGTCATGTCGCCTTGGAACGTGTTGTCTAGTTTTTTTCTCTATTGGTCCAACTGAAGGCCTAAGTCCGGGCTGCCAGGATCAAGGGGTGCAGACCTCCGTACGTTACCGATCCATGACTGCGCGAAAGGTGGGTTGATGCCTGAGACCGCGTTAGTAAATTCTTAGGTGCTAAAATATTCACCCAAATACCGGGGTACGAGATTGGCGAGATCGCGGGCGATCGCGTTTGTGACCAGGTTTGTGTTATCGCAAAGGCCACGTTTGTACGTTTGGAATAAGAGAGATTGTGAATGTATATGAGAGAATAAGCAATTTATTATGTTAGTAAGTGTTACCATGGATCTAATTTTAAATATAGGAATAAAAGAAGCCTCCAGAGATAATTGGACCCTAAACCCACATTGTATATTATTTGATCATGGCAGTAGATAATAAAGATCGCCAAGTTTCTATGTGATACAATCACTGTAATACTGCTTTGGTGGAAAATCACCCGGACCACACCAAGGTACAGCATCATGCCAAGGGCAGACAATTTCTTCAAATTAAACAAAAAATTACAGCTTCCCGCATAAGCTCTTTTTGTGACACAAACTTAGACCTGATTACGCAAGGGAAAATGTATGTTGTTATATGACATCACTGATGATGTACAATGATTGTTGTAAACAGGTGTCGGACTAACACAAAAAGTATGACGTTTCTATGGTAGCTAAATATGCTCAGTAACGCCATCTATGAACAAACAGCGGATTTAAGCGTATACACCTGGTGCATAGAAAAGCTCACAATCTGAAATTTCAAAAAGTTATCCTAAAAATTACTAAAGAATAGACTCAGTGATAGGCCAGATCCAAGACGAATACAGGTGTGCACATTTTTTCTGTGTGTTAGTGCGGCTGTCATTTTTCTTTGATGAAGCCGAAAAGGCAAGAGGATATGAAGAACAAAAGCACAAACAAATGACGTAGTGGGTCTTTCTGTTGCTATAAGTTTTGTTTCGGTTCGGTCATAGTTAATTTAATCGTTTTTTTAGGTAAAAGTGTCCCTAAGTGTTCTAATCGGTAGATCCGAGGTGAAGCCTGGTCTTTTCTGAGTTTTCACCGTGCGCCAAAGAATCAGGTTGCTCGTTCGTTGTTTATGTTTACTTCAAGGGCCCCGGCCGCCATGCTTAATTTTGCAAGTATAAAACTAATACACTCAAAAGTGTTAAATGATCCCACCTTTCTCTCCATCTTGGGCCAGATCAGTGAGCAATATGGAACTCGTTAGTCAAATAATACCAAAAAAATAAATGCTAATAAAAACCAACACTGACGTACTAGAGACGAACCAAAAATGCCATTTTTAATATTTTTCCTATTTTCAAACTCAGGTTTTGCTAAAAAAAACATTACATTGTTTTCGCCAGTTTTTATTGTTAAGTTAATTAAATATTATATGTTTTAACGAAATATTTTTCAATATTTCACACGCTCCAGTCCCTTGCTAATTAAATGTCGTTAAAACACAAAAAAAGGAAAATTAACTTACTCTTAGGCGTTAATAAAAAATCGACTTTTTAACCGGCCCGGGTAGCTGATTCTCTTATACCATTCGGCTCAGTTCGTCGATTTCAGCAAATATCTGTATGTGACCGGTCTGGGAAAAAATCCGCCAGACACGTTCGAGCGAATAGTACCGTCAAATTGAGTTTGCATCAGCGGGAAGGAGGGTCCCCTTGCGACTATCATGGGTTTTTACTCGTCTGATATGGTTACCATATCAACTGGAAATCTTACTATTGTGAAAATCTTTAATTCTTTGCCTGTTATTGTTTATTGTCTGGGGACGCCTACTTTTGAATACAACCTTCCGAATATCGTCACTACTAGTTTGTATATTTTATAAATAGTGTTTAAATTATAAAAAATAAACAAATTTTTGCAGCTATAATATTGATCTATATTGGTTTAATTCAAAGTCATTTGTAAAAACATAGCGCTACCTTCTATATGTGTTATCGATTTTTGGAACAGGTAAAATGATCAGCCAACTGTTTACAACTAAATATTTGTACGATCCATGAGACAACTTTCGTCATTAACCTTCCGGCAGGTGCACTAGTGCTTTGAAAATCTAGCAAAATCGTCATTGAAAACCAGCGGTTGATCTTTCAGTGATCCATTTACGCGACTTCCCATCATTCATACTCACGAAAAAAATGTTTCGAATTCCTCAACCGATCCGTTCGTAGGACGTCGTTCAACAAATCATTCAATATGCGTCCAATATGAATGAATCGATTTTTAGACACCTAGTTGGACTCCTCAGTGGGTGCAACTTGTCACATAACACACGCCACTTTTATCAGCAAATGCGCCTGCCAAAGCAATAGAAATAAACGACGATAAAACGCCTACCGTTATGCCAGTAGCATACTGGAGTTCGGTTGAACGATAATACGTGTGTAGTTGTGTTCGACCACATGCTGGGGTTACGCTCAGTTTCAGTTGGGCATATGCCATTCAATTTCAGCCCATTCAGCCCTGAGGTGGTGAGAAATGAATGCAACTTTCAAAGCCATCAAGCTCCGACAACTATTCAGCAGCTTTCGTTTGGTATGTGAATCTTGCTAATGTTCGCTGTAAAAAGAATCAATTTAGCTGTGAAGCTTTTTATGGGGTGCGTTATAAAAACAGACAAGCATATCAAAATTAATGATCCAACAATGAGCACGTGGATAAATTCTGCAACAGTTGATTTTCATTTAATTTGACGAAAGAAGAACAGCACATAAACAGAAATGATTCTCTACTTTAATAAGTCAAACATATGTAATTATGGTAAACTGCTAGGTTCGTTTTTCTTTAATTCCAGCACCACAAAATGAAGAACAATTCAAGGGGTAATTCCTAAGTTCTATCGAATCATTAAGTTGACAGTAACGTTTCCAAGCACCTAAATGAACCATGTTCGACGAGATTTGAGTGTGAAACTATATGTAATACCGATGTACTCAACCGGTCAACACCCTTCAGATGGAAACGATATTTTTTTAATGCAGCGACGGTCAAGCTCTACTTCAGATTGTATCGTGTATGAGGAAGAAAAAATGAAGAAGACAGCCTCGAGTCGACCAGCTGATCGTAAACCGAAGAAAATCTGCTGAAATCCTCCTCTTTCGCACCAAAAAGCGAGGCTTTTACTTTTCTTTCTACAACCGTAAATTATGCAATTACGATCGCCATCATCATTTGCAGGCTGCAGCAAAATACAATACAATGGCGAACTGACGGTCGCTCTTTGAACAGAAGTAAACAGTAGGTAGCGTGCATGCAAGCATTAGTGTAGAAGAAATACCCAAGCCAATTTGAAGCCATCATCAGCTGAGCTTCTAAGCAAGCATTAAGAAGCAAGTGTGCAATTTCTGCGAGGCGTACATGAAGAGCCACCAGCGTACCATTGAAATATAGGTACCTACCTGCGCGAATAAGCAGAGAATCGCAGTCAGTCAGTCAGTAGGTTAGGCTGGCCAATACCGGGCATTGCAATTGACATTCATTGAGCCACTAACTACTGGCGAGTGAGTAAGCACCTGCTGAACATGAGCTGAGCATGGTAATTTTTCACTGAGTTAAGTTCGAATGCTTATGTTAGTGGTATCATAGGTGCTTAACCTAACACGTGTGCTGTGGAGTTGGGGAAATAGCGGTTTTGCGGGGTTGGACAATTTGTTGTTTTTCATGAAGTAATAGAAGTCTACATTCTGGTTAATTTACTACGTTTGGGGATGTTTTCGAATATATTTGTATATATGTTAGTTATACGATTAAAGATATGATATTATATGATTTGAGAAATTTTTAGCGAGATCAAAGTATAGTTGTAATAATATTACAGGATATAATATGAAATATGGCGGAAATGGAAAACGTTAGGAAATAAACTGGCGTAGATACATTTTATAGGAGGAACGGTTATAGCTAAGAGCTGTCATAGGAGATCGTCTTCAATTAACTTTCGCTGAAAATTTCCAAATGAAACAAACACGTCGTTCTACTGATTCCTTCAAGCAGCTATTCGTGGAATAAAATCCAGCTTGAAGCACCCATATTCCATTATTGAAAGTATCGTTTTTTGATACAATCTTATCTTATGAGCACCGCACCAAGATCCAGTGATTGTTCAAAGTAAACAGACAACCTTTGTTCCCTTTCCCCTCCGAAAACCATACTGGGTATCTGATAGCAAGACGTTCGCCTCAACCCAATTGTCGAGCCGTCGTAGGATGATTTTTTTTCGAACAATTTCCTGAGACAGGGTAGCATTGCAATCGGTCGATACGAGTTATGGTCGGGGAGGCTGGTTTCCCCGGCTTTTGGTAATTGCGATAACCCTCACTTGTCTCTAGCCACGTGAGACAAGTGAGAAGAAAGAACAAGAAACTTGTTGAATACATTCAAAAAGCGCCTTTTGGTAATGTCGGGCAGATTCTTCACCAAGTTGAATTTAATTCTGTCTGGACCTGGAACATTAATGTTACATGAGAGGAGTACAATTTAAATTTTTATCATTGTCAAGAGTAAAATCTATGGAATCGTTACTGGTGGGAGCATCGCGAATGATTTTCTGCGCAAGAGCAGAATATGAACAAACTCTCTTGACGAAATAAATAACCAGCGATTCGAAAATTTTTCGCTTTCATTAACCACGCCTCGATTTAAAATTCTTCTTGCTGTGTTTCAAAGAGTACGCATTGAGGTTTTCTTGACAAGCCATCAACGAGGTGCTTCCAATAACTAGACTTTTTGGCATGACGTAAATTGTAAAATTCGTTTTGTAAAATCGTGAAAGTCCTTACGTCCGCTTGTCGTTTCAAAATTTAAGCAATTCGCTTAGCTTCACACGCTTCAGGGCACACCAAGAGTTAGGAGGTCGTCTATTCATTGTCATGCCAGCATTGCTTTTCGTCTTGGGCATGTTCTGCTATCTCAAAAATCAAACCAGGGATACAAATTCTTCGATAAGGGATAGTTCCGTCGAAGCAAAAGTAGCAGAAATTAATTCTTCGTATTTTTTTTTCAATCAATATTTTGTGTCAAATCATAAGGAACATTGAATTCATGAGGTCTAATTTACTGTTAATTAAAATAACAACTAGAAAATGGTCGCTACCGTGAGAATGAAGTATAACCTTCCACGTGCAATCTACCCGAAGATATATCGAGCAAAGAGATAGATCTACTGAACTTGAATGTGCAGTTGATGCGAGGGAGCGTGTTATCTCGCCTGTATTTAAAACTGTTGTATTGAATGCGTCACGCACATTGTATATCAAAGATCGATTATCATTGAAGAGGAAACCTCGCAATACTCCGTGGGAGTTAAAGTCTCCCAAAACCATTCGCGGAGCAGTCATTGGTTCCCCTACTTCAAAAATCCAACGTTGTCCAATTTGATCTTTGGGAAGTATTAATATAGAAGCGATACACACGTCTTTGCAGTTAATGTTCGTTTGTCAATCTACAGCTTCAATACCGGCAATCGAGGCGATGTTAATTCTAAATAAATAAAAGTTCTTCTTCATTCCTAGATACGGTGTGCCTCGGTCTAGGCGAATAATGTTGAAATAATTTAAATTGAAATTAATGGTTTTAAGTATACCATGCTTCACATAAAGCAAAAGCATAGCATTTCAAATTATATAATAAAATTTTGAAGAAATCAATTTAAAAGATGATACTTCTACAATTCCACTGGAAAACAGTGATGGAATCTTCAACATCAGGGGATGAATTATCCATCGAAAGATACAATCGCTGCAAGGATGGGCCAGTTGAGCAGTCAGCTCCTTTAAAAATGATTCAATTGTTGGGAGGAATGCTGGGAGTACACTCTTCTCAATAACAATTCTGATTTTATAGCACACTACAAGTGCATTCTAGGTTTTAATAAGGGCTTCAAGAGTGTCATAAGACATCAATTATTACTAGGGTTCAGAAATATTGAATACATTGAATGAATAAAATATCAAATCAACAATTTCAGATTATTATAACGCTTGTAATTAATTTATTACATTGTTTGTTGAAGTCTATTAGTTAATTTAGTTCATTTTTCTCATTTTATTGCATTTATTCAGTTTATTTTATTCATTTTTTTCATTTTATTCGTTTTATTCATTTTGTTCAATTTGATCGTTTTATTCTTTTTACTTCCTGTCGTTTAATGTAATTTATTAATTTTGATTATTTTATTTATTTTATATAGTTTATATATTTTAATCATTTTACTTATTTTAGTCAATTTGTCAATAAATATATTTTATGTATTTTATTTTTTTATTTATTTTATTTGTTTTATTCAGTTTATTTTATTCATTTCATGAATTTTGTGAAATTTATTCATTCTACTCATTTTATGAACTTGATTTTTTAATTGCCTGTATTGCGCTCTCAACGACGTCGTTATCGCGGTACCACTGTACGCATTCTTTGTGAAGTAGGCACTCGCCAAATCCGGCCATAATTTGACGGGTCTCCGATAAGACCAAATAAATGGCAATAAACGTTTTTTTTAGACCATCGTTTACTTACAGCTATCCGTTTCATATTGTTGGGTGCGATGAAAATCCGAATTTTTTTTATCACAGCTGCAGATACCTTGCCAGATCATTGGCTTATCGGCAAATTTGTCGGCAACAACAAGCTATTATTTCTTCGAAACATCTACGCGATCCCTGGCAAGATAAAACATCTACTAATGAAGGTGTTCGTTGTCATGTTTGAGGTACGCTTCGCTTGCCATTGAATTTTGTCAGATCCTAGTCATACAGCGCTTTCAGGCCCGCATTTTGACCGTAATATTTTGCTTTACAATTCACTTCGGTTCCTTAATAACCCTGTATGATTGGACTTCTAACTGTCTTTCGAATATCTCCTAGTTTATTGATCACATCTACACCTAAAAGTCCTGAATTTGCTTTGAAAACCTTTCACAACGTCCTGTTACAGTTGCTCAGTTGCTACTCCGTGATTGACCAGAACAAACGAAATTGCACAGAAAATCAACGAATGGGGCCTGGGAGTAGCTATCCATCCACGATGTACACGTTTCTAGAGGCCAATAATGGCGCCGGCAACGTCCTTGCAGTCATCGGGGAAGGTAAGGAATGCCAATGTAACAAACGTTGTTATGGAGACAGTGTATACTTCTACATCTCAACGTTTGCCATGAGAAGGAGTTTTTGGCAGTAGGATGAGGTAACAAGTTACACACATCAGGATTCACCTTGACGAGTGATACGATCTATGCAACTCTCAGTAGAGTTATATGTTTATTGTTCTGGGCAGCCGGCTGCCGAGAATTTGTGATAGATTTATCGTTTGTTGAATTAATTTTGAAATGTTCGGTCTGTAAAAAAGCAATTTCAGCTACGGACAGCCGACAGTCGGTAGTGTAGTGGTACTGTGCATATGTTTAATTGAATCAAACGGTAGGTGAATGATTTCATTATTCCTTGCTTCAATCCGGCGAAACACGGCATTCCAATTGGCTTCTTTCTCCGTGGACGATTGATTCTTGTGTTATAATTACTCGCGTGCGTTGTTATACTATCTAAAGCCTACCGAAACATCTGAAAGGAATAACTTTATATGTTGGATATACAACCGATGCGCCATTTTTTACGCTAATTGCTAGAACAAGATTGAAAACAATAAGAACGAAAAGACACCAACTTGTCACCTTTTGCGTCAATAATCAAGCTACAATATATTTATACTCATGATGAAATATGGTTAGCGTGACAGTAATATATGATATGACTGCCGAAAATTGGTAACTGCTTTTGAATTTTTCTTGCGAATCGTCAATTCTCAACCCTAATACATGATTCAAAAGTTATCATTCACTCAGACAAGGTCATGCGTATTCCCTACGCGCATTAAATAGTCAGTGGATTAGTTTCATAGTTGGTCCAAGAAACACTAAACAAACAAAGAAATTAGTTTGCTCAGTCTAAAGAAATGTCAGTTCGATTTTGACATCAACCGGCGGATACGTGTTCTTTTACATTACCATCAAATCAAAGAACATTACAATTACATACGACAAAGCATGTGCAATTCAGAATATAAAAAAATGAAGACTGCTTAATTATTTGCATTAAAATAAGATCGGAACAAATAGTCAGATAACCAAGGTGGTTCACTTTCAAAGATAGCTCTGCTGATGAATCACTTTATAAAAATAAGTGGTAAGGGACGCCTACGAAAATAGTCGACCACCGCAGGTCCATTGTACCGCAGCATCGAATTGATTAGAAATAGACAATCGTTTCTTGAAATGCAGCACTGCAGATATGGTGGTTTTGGGCCATTTTCAACTCTTTTGCGATCCTATGATAGCTTTTCATTTCTTTTGTGCAGTATTTATTCTCTCGTTTTTCATCCAAGGGGTGTATCAATTTTTTAGGCAATCTTTCACAGGGAAGTTAAGTGAGTGATTCGTTCCAACAGAAGACAAAAGACTAGCCTGTAAGATTTTAAGCCTGTTTCTAATGACCCTGCCACTTTTAGTTTCCCGATCTGTATACTTCACGTCCTTGCTCTCACTTGAGTACTATGGCTCTAAATTTTCATAACTTTCCCCACCCAGTAATCTCTAGCTAATTGAATGTCGTTAAAAAGTTTCACAGGAAAAACTTCATAAATACATTGTTGTCAAAAGATTCCCGAACCGACTGCTATCAGCACTGTACCGGAAGAAAGAAGCGTATCGATTCTAAATCATCAGAGCTTATTATTTAATTTGTACAACATGTAAAATCACAAAAAAATCCAAAAATATACCAAACTATAATCTATGTCACGAGAATCGATACTTCTTCCCGCTTCTTTTTCGCGTTCAGATGTGACTGAGCCAGATGAACGAAGAAATTTTGATATCCAATACCTCAGCACAAGTACAGAACAATTACAAGGCTAGTGCTACGATCTTAACCCTTCAACAAACCATGTGATCAGCGAATGTTACATTCACAACGTCTAATTGATAAATGGCTGGCGTTACCCCAGCTGAAACCGTTCTTGTTGTGCGCGCAGCAGACAAATATGTACATGAGTAACCCAATCGGCAGACAACCGTGTGATACACGCACTGCATTATGTATACATACGTATGAGTGAAAAAAAACATTGCAGTGAAGCAAAATAAAACAACAACGGAGCAATATTGAAAGACGTTAAATTTCTTCGCAATCGGCGTAACTGAAGACGTAAACCCATGCTTTCGATTACAGACTACCACTGGTGTAACACTATCACGCCGCATGTTGAGAAGCGCCTATCACAATTAGACCGTAAATCCATTCATTTCAGTTCCGTGCATCAATCGAGAGTATCCCCACAAATGGGACCAATTGTCGCTGGATCGCCCGCTGACGGTTATTTTCGAATGGTTATTATATAAAATTGGGTATTAGCTTACAGAATCACGTCACGTGAGCTAGGATTTGTTCAAGTGTATACACACTGCAACAATGTGCCACCGTAAGAGAAACCCTGCAGATGCTAACGTGAATAATTCTTACGAAATAGTACCAGCTCTGCAATTCCTACACCACACGTGATATAATCGAACTTCAAGAAGAAAATAATTACCATTGACTTGCCGACGCTAATCGATGTGTTTCTGCTGAAGGATTTCAATGTTCAACTTAGACGTTTGCTGCCGCTGCTTATATTGCCGGGCACTTACGAGATCTGGGTATAGGGTCCCCCGGTTCATGTTGCAATTCAAGTCGGCAGTGTAGCACGCTTGCGGTACCTACAGAAAGTCGACCAAGAAAGTTTGCTACGGTTTCGGTTTTATGGTAGACGTTTAGTACTGTAGGTACGGGCAAAAGAGAACTTCAACACGCGACGGGTACAAACAAGAACTCAGTGTTGGTGATTGTTATAGCAAATCATACCGAAACAGGCGGTGGTTTTTTTCTGTGGCTAAGAATCTAGTTTTTCACGCCTATTTGTTTAGCTAATCGAGCACGGTGGTCGGGTCGTTTAACTGCTGCCGAACGAATCGAGAACCGCAAAGGAAAGCAGTCTGGATTGATCTCGCTGCCATATAAGCCGGTATGTTAGTTGTTGGATAAGTGTAGAATTGCAACATGTGTTACCCAATATGTGCCGCACGTACGTTTAGTGTAATGTAGAACAAACAATCATTGTGAAAGATTTCAAGGAAATATGAATTGCCGGCTTCAAACTGTGCGCAAATTTCGAAGCAAAATTTGCAAGTAATAAGGTATCCTTGGATGCACTTCGATTTTCGGTAACAGAATGGAGGTTTGTTTTTTTTTCTGCACAAGCTAAAAATATAAATGACAGGTGGCAATGAAAAACAAAAGAAGGGGAGGACAGTTAAAAAGTCAATTCAATGAGCAATTAGATAATTACGTTAAGCAATTACCATGGCTTTATACTGCAGCCGGACAGCCTCAAAGTTCAATGCCCATCAACATTAATCACCCAAGAGGACCTCTCGCTGATCTATTGCAAAAGTCTTCTTTGAACAATTTTGTTAATTTAATGGCTTGAAATGGTGGCAGGTGCACTGAAGTGAGCTTTCCTATGCGTTTTGGGTAGATGTTTTATAGATTAATTGTCAGGTTACAGCGACCGATCAATTTTGATTTCTGCACTTTTGAACCTTGCTATTTGAGTAATAACCATTTACCAATGAACTTTTTTCAAATTTGTTCGTTTCGGCATATTTGTTTGATCATGATAGTGTATGGATGCGCAGATGAGGAAAAATGGTAATTACATATCTTAGTAAAAACAATTCCTTTTCATTCGGTCCTATATCATCGTAGGATTTTCGAAAATGCTCAAATTTATGAATCTGTGATAAAAAATATTGAAAGTTAAGAAACAAAAAACAGCCTCTCCGTTTAATGGGCTCTAGCAAACGAACCAAGTCAAATTCGAGTAAACCCAAGCACCATATTTCTCTTTTTGTTTTGAATACTTGTCTAGTTCCCAACGTCATCATTTTTCATTTTCGTCCAAGGTACTGTTCATCCGCAAACAACACCTTGAGCTACTCACGTGGTCATTCTGTCATTGTGATGAAATTAATGATTTCTGTGAAGCTATACTTTGTTATTTTCATCGAACGTTATTCTATGTCTGCTTTAGAATCATCTGTTCGATAATAGGGGCCTCTCAATTCAGAATTATCCAGGGGCCCAAAAATGTCCGCCCTATTCTCACAGTCACGTCATTAGGTGAGGTGTCCCCTGATGTTAACTCATTAGTTATGCGCCCTTGGCAAGAATCCCTTGCAAAAAATGCGAGTACTCTGGTGTTCTGAAAATATGTAAGAAGGTGTGACCATAGTTTCAGATTTCGGCCTCTAGGTGGCGTTCCGAGTAACGTCACGTTCGGGGTTGGCAGAGGACTTTTTTTGTTAGAGGAAACTTTGCCAATGCGACCACTATTCAGGTTATCTTTTGTGGATGCCCCTGTTTGCTCTACATGTTACAAATTGCCCGAATCCAATGTAGTTGGAAGCGAGTTGTTTGTTTGTCCACGTGTGTCGTCCCAACCGGGTAGTACACTATTAACCCTTCGGAAATCGCACAATTGGCTTGCTGAACGCGCAGCCGCAGGTGCCCTAAAACGATTCCGCTAGATTTTCAGAGCGGTGTGCACTCAATGCACTAGTGCGACTGCCGGAAGGTTAATGTAGCTGAGGATCCATTTGGGACAGGTATGCCATACCCCGTGAGGCGTCATAAGATGTCTTATTTCACATCATTTGGACAATTCTAGACTTCGCTTGAAATTTTTAAAATTGGTACAATGGGAAAATAAAGAGGAAAAATATATTAAATGCTATAACTTTTGAAGTAGCAATCAGAAAATTACAATTTTTTACCTCATTTTAGTATTTGAATGGAGATATTTCTGTTTCTAGAAAAATACGGAAAAGTGGGGTACCTGGTCATTTTGGCCCCAAAATCACTTATTTTTAATAAATTTTCTGCTCCGTGATGCAAATCGTACGTATTTTACAATTTTTCTAATGTGAAAAAATCTTAGAAATCGAACGGAACCTTTTCGACCTTTGTCCGAATGCGATAAGTTGGGGTTATAGGGTCCTTTGTCATTCATATTAAATTTTATCATTTTCTCGTGCATATATCTCTATTATTTTTCACTCAATTTTAATAAACTGTACCTTGTTGAAGTGGAAAATCCTTAGAAACAAAATAAAAATAGATTCGTTACCGCTAAAATTTTGAAACATCAAATTATCTGACACTGTCTCGATTTCACATTTTTATCATAAAATCGCACATATTAACTCAATTTAACAACAAAATTCTAATTCAATTTACTACTTTTAGTGTAAAATACGCTTAGGGATCACATAAGAGAAGTTTCATTCCTGAAGAAATAAGGGAAGTTGAGGTATTAGGACATTCAATGAAAAAATATGATTGGTAGAGTTACTGTAAAAAAAATTCATGTTTTTAAATTTTGCGGAAAGCGAATCTATTTTTATTCCTAAGAATTTTCTACGTCCATCAAGTTACATTTTATAAAAATTGATTGAAGAATTATAGAGATATATGAACGAGAAAATGATAAAATTTAATATGTATGACAAAAGGCCCTATAACCCTAACTTCTCGCATTCAGGCAAAGGTCAAAAAGGATCCGTTCGATTGCTGAGATTTTTTCACATTAGAAAAACTGCAAAATATGTAAGATTTGCATCACGGAGCAGAAAAATTATTAAAAATAGAGGAATCTAGCATTGTCCAAATGATGTGAAATTTGGCAAATGAGTTTACTTTGACATTTGTCACAATATGAGAGGAGGGACTTTGAGAATAAAAAAAAGTTACGATACCCCAACGTACAGTCTCACTTAGCTGGACACAACATCAAAATTTTATTTTAAATTTTTCATGATTTAACACTTTTCTCTCGTCTCAAAATATTAAATCTTGAGGACGGTTATTCGCTGGATTTACACTTGCCATTTGATTTAGTCGATACAAGCTCAGACATGAAGAACAAATAATAAATCGTGCGTTAAATTAAAAGGTAATTTTAATGACATATCTGAAGGATACCATGCGTGTTTCGGAAAAAAATATTTTGAAAATAAATTTTCAAATAGTTTATGTTCAAAAATGTTGAATTTTCGAACCACCCTAAGTGCCACAAATCTGTGAAAAAAAATAAAAAAAATAACATCAAATATGAATTCAACGCCACAAAATTACCCCAATGTAAAGTTTTCATCAGTTTTGTCCGACTTTTGTATGGAAAGTGATCACTGTGCCACGTGTGAAGTAAATTAGTGTGGCTTCTTACTTTAGGTCGGTCAGAACATCGATATGTCGGACCAATGCCTGACCTATCTCGGGCCCATGTCACACCAACATCTGCCCAATGCCCGGACCAACGTCGGACGGAATGGAGGAACAACAGCGTTGTCGGACGGATTAGGTCAATACGACTGTTCGACAAAAAAAGCACTGAAAATTTAGAGGATGGGTCGGCATAGCCTAATAGGTAAATCGATTGCCTTGTACGCAGCTCACCTGGGTTCGATTCCCAACCCCGCACATAGGTTTAGAGATTATTCGATAGAGGTTCTCAGAGCAAGAGATGATTAGTGGATATTTTGGTGCAGGGGAACATGGGGAGACTTGACCAGGTTTTCAGCTAAACATGCATAAATCTCTAAATAAAAGTTTTCAATCCATTCAAAGTCATTAAGATATAATGTGAATTTTAATTTGCTTTTTCAAAAGTTGTAAAAGTTTTTCTGTGATCGTTTTTTTGTCAAACCTCCCCACTGCGGGGAGACTTGACCAAGGCCTGGGAAGACTTAACCAAGAAAATTTTGAAACATGAGAACAAAAAATAATGTCATAAAACATGCTGTAATCCTTTCTTTCATATTTCATAAATTTCGACTGATATTAATGCATTTCCTTTTAAGTATTACTAGTAGTGCTTACGCTAGTAATACTTCATAAAGAATAAAATAATGTATGAGTACTTGAAAAGTAATTATTAGTCGAGTAGATATGTCCATACAAATTTTGACTAAATATTACATCATTTAAAGCAAATTGATTAATTACGGAATAATTTCAATAAGAAAAGGATTTTTCATTCCAAGCTTTTAAAATTACTTTAAGGGACCGGAACAAGTATAAAAATATATTTGAATTTTTTTTAAGAACCTAATAGAATACGTTATAGCCAATAATAGAATTCTGCGATTGGTTAAGTTTACCCATGTTCCCCTACAATTGATTGATGAATTGAATTGCGTAATTAGATTTTGTATAGAAGGTCGCGTTCTCAAGTTTTGCATTTTAAGGGGGCCCTCTAGTCTCGAGGCCCAACATTGAGCTGTTTTGTGTGTTTTCAAAAAATTGTTTTTTTTTAATTTGTGTTAAACGGGTTCTTCGATGCGTACATCAAAAGAGTTTCTACAGGTTTTTGTTCGAAGCGACGTCCTCGCCGCCATGGGACGCTTTTGGTTCGAGACGTGCGCCTCAGGTAAAAACCTTTTCATGGCATTATGCACGTTCCCAGAATGTTTCACGTTGCACATATGCATATGTACAGGTCTCGAGAGTTAATCTCAGGGCTTGATCTGTAGAGGGCACCACTGCTACCGCGGCTGAACTGCGTCTGCTTGTAGCGTATCTGACTAGTTAGCATGTCACGTGCGCGTGTTTCGTCTCTCGTAAACATTCCTAATTTGTTGAAAAAGGGCACTCGTACCAGTAAAAGGCGCAGTAGTCGACCCTTATCGAAGGCATTCAAGGGGAATCAGTTTACCACCGAAGAAGTTGAAAATTGCGAGTTACGAGGACGTTGAATTGGACCAGGGCTTCAGTTATGTGATTTGCAACTTCGTCACTATCTTCAGTTTCTTAAGTGAATGAGCTTGCAAGTCCTGCGGCGAAAACGTGACATTCAGCCGTGTACTACAGAAAAACGGTCACGGTGAAAAACGGTTTGGTCAAAATTGTCAAAATTACATATTAGTCCACCATATTGGAATCGCTAGCTTTATTTTTTTCTATTTTAATACATATTAACTCAAATTCGTATAAACCACATCTTTTTTTTCTTCGATTTTGACTGAAATACCACTAATTTTTCTAGCGGGGGTCCGCCATATTGGATCGACCTTTTTGAATTTTTAAAAACTGATTTCAGATTCGTAATCCGTAATGTCCAAAACCCATAATTCCATGTAATTGTTACAAAATACTGACATTCTACCACCATTCATCGAAAGTGTTATCAAAAAACTGCACGCATTCGAAAGCGGTTCAATTTAAAGACTTCATTTTTTGACCTCTCGAAAGAAAACCTTTCATTGGAGGAATGACCCATAAAATTTGTATTGTCTTCGCTATTTTTAGCGAAGCCTTAAAGTCTAAGAAGTTTGACATCACTCTATTACGTCAAATTTGAAGTTCTTAGCCGTTCTAAGGCTATTACTGCAAAAAATTTAGTATACTTTAGAGCCTTATTATTAATTTTGTATTTCAGATCGATCCTGAGGCAGCAGGCTGTACGCAGTTTTCAAATTCCACACGCACCTAATCTTAGACAGAACTTCACCATTGGCGCTATTTTGCGGTCTTGAAAAAAAATTGTAAATGAAGACGAAAATATAAGCTTTTTGAATCCCTAAATTGCTTCCAAATTTTACTTACTTTTTGTTTATTTGAATGAAATTTTTTTTTTGACAAAATTGTTTTTTTTATTTTGGCGCATTTTTGCTTTTCTCATCACTCTGAAAATCGCCAATCTAATCCCGAATATTTTTTTTCAATTGTAATAGTTTCTGGATTTTAGCAGGTTTACGGAAAGGGGTTATTCTAGCCCTGATCAGACTTTTATCGTGACAGATATTTTTTTTGCAAATTGTAATATTTATGCAACGATTTGACAATGTTTTTAATTTTCGCGTAATTTTCTAACAGATACTAATAAAAATAAAAATAAAAATTCAAATCGAAAAAATATAATATTTTACAAATATGTCATTGGAAAACATAACAATACTGAAGCATTAAAAATATATTGAAATCGGACCAATACTTTGATGAAAAGTCTTAATCGGCAGAAATTTTAACATTAAGAACATATAATTAATGTCATTTCAAGGTTGTGTTTATTTCTAGCCTTCAAAATTAAAATTTAAAAGTCAAAACAAGTAACTTCAAAATAAAAAATAAAAATCTATTTAGTAGATACCCCCAAAAATAGCTCAATTTCGGGCCTCCAGAGTAGAAGAAATTCATGAAAACTGAAATAAATTCAAACATAGGTTATTTAGAAACATCATCGTCAGTTCCTTTCGTAGAAGTTTTTAATTATAATATAGCGCATCCCGTGAAAATTAATTCTAGTGATTATTTCCTCTATTTTATTTCCTCTAGAAGTAATTACAACGAATTATAGAGAAACACTATTTAGAAAGTTGGTTTTTAGAAAAAATTGTTGAGAATCATATTAAAAACAACTTTGTTGATGACATGAAAGCTCTATGTACAAAACAGGTACAGCTAATCATCTGTCAAATTGCCATTTTCAAAGGAAACAAATTGACGCGACATGTTTGCACATTGCGAATAATTATCTGTGAGATTTTCCTGACCGCTATGGTGTTTGCGGCGCATTTATTCCTTCGTTTTACACATCGCGTCTTTGGATAATGGGTTTCGGTCGCAAGTAGGGTGGGTGCTCCTATAGTTGAGGTGTACCAATAGTTGCAGTAGTGGGTTATACGCCTAACTAAGGTACCAACCATCAACAAATATTTTTTTATCGATTCATCGCACTAAAATTATGCGACAATAAAACTGTTATCCTTGAAATTTGCTCAAATAACTATTGAAAAAAAATGATTTTCTTAGAATTTTGAGCTCCCTTGCACCTATAGTTGATGTAGTGTACCTATAGTTGCAAGTCCCATAAGAAAGCAATGGGATTTGCAACAATAGGAACCGAAATTAGCGATTAGCACCACTATTGGTACATGTGTTCCTATAGTGGTACAAGCGGTTTTGAATACATAAATTAGTTATTAAGCCATCTTTATATTTTTCCTATGAAGTAGGGACTGAAAGCTTTCGTTTAATGTATTAACATTGCCCATAGGTCTATTAATCGATTTTTTATCAAAAGTTTTCCTTAAGCATGCGACTATTGGTACATCCACCCTATAACAATTAAAAACCGAATGAGGCAAGAAGTGTAGATTCAATGTTACTGTCCGTTTCTACTCATCCCAAGTAACAATTGAAGTTTTATAGCACGCTACCTGTAATCTAAGTTTTATCAGTGGCTCCAAAACTATCATAAAACCACAATTGTTACTAGGGATTTATATCTGGCAATAAAGTAGAAATAGGTGTTTTATTTCTACATATTTGCTGATTTTTGCGGACAAGCGATTTTTTTGAAAATGAGAAAATGTTCTGTGTTCGGAAATTCCAGGATAAAATTCGTGTTCAAGTTCCGGAAATGTAAGATAACTTTAAATAAAGCATAAATCCACATTGGATAGCAAAACAATCAGTGTTTATCCGCTATTCTGCATTCAATGTTTGGGAATACGGTATATTATGAAGGTCAATTTTCTTTAGACGATTTTATTTAAATTTCTATAATATACAAAAGAGATACATTGAAAAAAGCTATCACTGCGTTCATATTTTGATTTTCTGTTCAACCGGTAAAACACTAATAAAAAGTTACTTTCACCGGTAATACGTCAAATTCAATTATTAAATTACTGAACAAGTCAGCAATTTACAACTGAAATATACCGCTAACGATATAAAAACCAGTATTTTTTTACGTTTGAATAGAAGGTGAATATTGCGGAGAGTTTGGTAACCGAATTGTTTTACTGAATTGATTACCGAACGGTTTGCTGTTCAAAACCCTCGGAAAATTTTACGGTACCCAGTAATTGAGCTTAAGTGATAAATTGGGTATTTCATTGATCTAAACAACTTTGCAGAAAGTGACATTTAGATTTATAATAAATATTATTACTAAAACAACGTATTTAAAGGGATTTTTTTAGAAAATTATCTAATATATCTCAATAATCAGAATATACATTATTGTTTTCAACAAAGTTGTTTATAATATCATTTCCAATAACTTTACTATGGACACAAGTCTCCAAATAATGTTTCTGAAAAGTTAATTTTCCATAATTACCTCTAGGGGGATTATTTATAACAAATACTATGTCAAAAGATGCGCTGCATTGTTATAAAAATTCTTCGAGAATACTAAACCTCCATAGTAAACTTCGAAGTATTTACCGTAGCTAACTGTTTTTTGAACATTTATTTTAGTATTGGTAACTTTATAAGAGCATGAATTGAGATCGCATATGAAATCTGCTTACACCAGTTATACATCGCACGGTGATTGTTTTTATAATTATCTTCAAATATCCATAAAAAAACGATCCTAACATGCGAAAAATAAACGTAAAATGCCAGTTTTTACAATTTTCTTTCTACTGCTCAGTGTTGTTTAATTATAGCTAACATTTGCGTTCATAGACAGGTAAGAAGTACATGCCTGGTCACCCGCATTATAACAACACGAACGCCGTTGGGAATAAATGGGAGTGTCGTCAAACGTAAATTGCAACGGTTTCCACTTCTCCGTATTTCGTCATGACTCCTTTAACAAGCTCCAGGCTAGCGCGGATGCTAAATCGAATAGACGTACCTCAATCTTATCATCATCCATAGGAGATTCTTGACTCAAGCGTTGTTGTGTAGTAGTTTATTATTCACAATGAAGCTTCTTGTTTCGGCTGAATTTCTGAACGTCAAATTGTAAGAGGATAAGTTCAATATTAACTTTAGTACCTGCTCCACTTCGCGTACCTTAGGTCTAATACAAGTGTTTATACCTAAAAGAATTCCAACAGGCACGAAAGATATTTGTGAGCGGAAAGTCATTGGCTTTATGAGAGAGAAGGATGAGCATTCATGCAAGTTAAGTAAGATTAAAGTAATGTGATGGCTGTGTCTACAGCGGCTACTCACCGCTTCCGATGGATTCCCATCAGTTCCTTTTTCATTTTTCCTTTTTTATTTCGGTGGGTAGCCGCTGTAGACACAGCCACCACCTTACACATTGTAGCAAACCCGCTACGACTGTAAGCGCAGTGACAATAGTCTAATAAAAATCTATCCCGGCATTCGGCAAACAGAGATGAACAGCAGCAATCAGCATTGATTGATGCTAATCGTCGACAGGTTTTTAGTGGTGATCTTACGTGGCTTTTCTTTTGTCGGTTCTCACGGTAAAGATGGACAAGTCTGTCTATGCCAAGAGAAATGCTGGTGCACTCGAGTGATTCGTAGTTAGGCTGCCTAAGCTCTACCCTCATTAGCAGAAGACAAAAGTTAAGCCCGTAAGATATTAAGCCTGTTCTAATGACCCTGCCACTTCTAATTTTCCGATCTGTATACTTCACATCCTTGTTCTCACTTGAGTACTAAGGCTCTGATTTTCATAAATTTCCATACCCAGTAATCTCTAGCTAATTGAATGTCGTTAAAACGTAAAAAAAATGTGACTAACATAATAGAAATAAAAACGGAAAAAATAATTATTATTCAATCAACAAATATACAAATGTTACTGCCTCTATAAAAATTTCTTTTCATATCATTCAATTTAATAAAATAATTTCGAATGAATTTATATTTTTTTGGTTTTTGACGTAGGTGATAATACGTTTATTTAAGACTTTTTGGTGGTGTTCAACGGAGAAAATAGATCAAAATGCTGAGCTAAGCGAAAGCAATTATGTGAAAAAGCACTCCTTAGACAGGATTTGAACTTGCAACCCTTGAGACGCCAGCCCAACCCTTTTGCTATCGCTGTGGTATGATGATTGTAGATAAATAACTTCTATGATATTGTTCATTTTGCGTTTAGTTTTATTTTTATTAAAGTATATATATCGTCCTTTATGCCACACGTACATTATGTCTAACGTATGCATGCCTATCTTACGTATGTCTGACGTCGTGTACCCACGAAAATAAATAAATGAATAAATAAATAATTAAATAAAGGAATTAATTAATTTATTAATTAATTAATTATTAAGTAATTTAAATTAATAATAAATAAAAAATAAATAATAAGAAAATAAGTTAGTGACAATAATATCGGATCGGATGAACTTACCTTTTTCGATTTAGGGTTTTGTGCCATTGCGTATCCAAAGCGGGTTGAAAATGTTACTTCAATCGATTGTTTTCGGTTGTTGAGCATAATATAGAGCGGGAAAAGTATCCGTTGGACTTTTCCCGCTCTATATTATGCTCAACAACCGAAAACAATCGATTGAAGTAACATTTTCAACCCGCTTTGGATACGCAATGGCACAAAACCCTAAATCGAAAAAGGTAAGTTCATCCGATCAACAAACCCACCAAAACGAAGTTTCCGCCAAAGCATTGCCCATAGTCGCAGATCGCTGCCATGTCAGTGACGACCGACGCTAATAACTGGGTCACGTCTATAGGGCAACGATCTAAAATACTACTATCTACAAACCATCGATATTTATGTTGTTTATGTTGCACTCAACAAGTAACATGCGGTTAGAAGCGAACGAACCAAACTCGCTCTGCCGCCACTCGATGTACCTATAGGTATTTATGTACTACCTACCGTTGGAGACTTGTTTGCGTGTGAATTTTTGCAATTATTGCCGCTACCTATAGCCCAAAAGCTAGCCAGCGCGAGGTTCATCGCTTACCGACGCGCGAAGCTCTCAATCAAATCTTTTGTTTTCTGTTTCGATGGGGGGTATTGCAGATACATACATACATATTGCTCGCCGCAAGTCACCGGCCGATCGGCCAACCAAGCACCCCGCGATTGACGATCGGCGGAAAGTTTCGCAAGATTGCACACCAGTTGCTCCACATTGTGTGTGGTGTCGAAATGATAGATTGGGGTAGATCTCCCAATAACACACAAAATAACTGCTACAGCATCAGCATTATCATCATCAGCAGCAGAGCAGGAGGTCACATCGGTCTGTTGGATCGATTTTGCATGCAGTTACAGCATTTCAAGTAATATATTGCGGTCGCTTTTTATTATCTGGCGATTAAATGGATTTGAACTTTGGTCTCAACTATAACCACTTCAAAAAGTAGTTAGATGTCAGCTGATAGATACAAGGTTAGCTTCGTAAGAAATATTAGCATTTGGTCTTGGATATTGCTAAAAAGATTCACAACCCTTAATCATCACAGAATAATAATTTCAAGGGGTACAGAAATACATGACTACAATATTGCGACTTGATGAAATGCAATCAAAACTGCTTACAAACGATTGCTTTCTGTATTCACCGATGCACGGGTGGTCTTAGTAACAAATGTACACGGCCGCAGCGGTGCAGTTCCTAAACTCAATTACCCGAAAACAATGATTACTTCATGGATTTAAGCTTTCGATTTGGTTGCAACGTTATTGTACATACATGCACGTTAGACAGTTATGATTCAAACAGACGAGGTTTGAGTTTTCCGATTTTCAAAATTCACCTAGTCGATCTAGCTTCAAGAAAACTATTTTTTATATGGTTTTATCGTTTACTTGCTAATACCCATCGCGTGTTGCTGCGACTTTCAACGAAATAGGAGGAAAACACAATTTGTGGAGACGGGCATAGCGTAGTTGGTAATTCGATTGCCTTGTACGCAGCTCACCTGGGTTCGATTCCCAACCCCGCACATAGAGATTTTTCTAAAGGCGATTTCTCGAAGTCGAAAAGAGGCCAAGATGAAAACCTCTATAATCAAAATTAAAAAAAAACACACACAATTTGTTCCGAAGCGCCATCTGGCGCCATTCAATAGCACACAAACACACTCCATAACAAATGCCTACTATGTATAAATTTTTACTGTAATCGGTTAAGCCGTTTGGGAGTCCATAAATCATATACATACAAACATTGACTTTTATGTATAAAGATATATATATATATATATATATATATATATATATATATATATATATATATATATATATATATATATATATATATATATATATATATATATATATATATATATATATATATATATATATATATATATATATATATATATATATATATATATATATATATATATATATATATATATATATATATATATATATATATATATATATATATATATATATATATATATATATATATATATATATATATATATATATATATATATATATATATATATATATATATATATATATTATTTATTTTTATTTTAACATTATAAATTATATATTGTAAATTATAAATTCATCGGATCTCGTGTACGCGTTTTGTTACTTCGCGTAAAGGTCCTTCTTTCTTGATGGAGATTATGCATCGCCTGTTGTTGCTTGGAGATCACGTAGCCCGCTTTCAATCCTTGTATCATCTTCATCCATGCTGTCTTCGCTACTGATGTAGTATTGATGGATTGTTTGTTGGACCAACGAGTCACACATTTTTGTCAATTACTTTATCGTTGATGGCACTGGTTTTTGATCACAACGGTTGCAAACGCTGTCCATAGATTCATAGATGATATTGTTTCGTCAGAGCTTATGCACATGGTTTTCCATAGTCTATTCTCCTTGTTACAAAACTGACACGTTTGGGTCTGACCTTCATATGTGCACAACGTAATTTGATATTTGGTAACGCCTTCTATATCACATTGGAGGTTCAGATTAGCTTCGTCACTCGCACTTTCCCTACACGAACGCCATTGGAAATACTTATTCAACCTACCAAACATAACGGATTCCACCGATCCGACATGATGGTAGTTATTCAGACATGATAGTAGTATTTAACTGACTGTTAGTACGCGGAGATAGATCGTGCAGAGGTTCATTAATCTTATCATCGTCCATATAAAAGGATATATTGATTTTAACATTGGTATGTTCAAAGCCGCAAGTTGCTTTCCTTTGCAAAGTTTTCCGCCATGTGTATAAGCTACATTTGTACCTTTAACAAATGTTCCACTTCGCGAACACGAGGGCTGCAATTAACAGATGTCCACTGTATTGAACTGAAGAGTTTTAACTTATTTACTTCACCCGTCATGAAATAGACAATCGATACATCAACGATAAAAATAACGGTGCTTTATTGTTCACACTGGCTTGGAGCGATTGTTGATTGCGATAACTTTGCTTAACTAGGGCACTTGTGCGGTAAGTGTACACAGCAGACTATAGGTAGAAACGATTGGTACACATAGTGTTGACAAGCAAAGCGATTTTAGCATCCGAGCTGATCGAAGTGAAAAAATAGACTTTAATAAATTAATTTGTTAATAGCTTGCAAAAAAAAGGAAAATTAATTTGTTAACAGTTTGATCAATAATTTTAAAAACAAAAGGCAAGGTACGAGGGACAACGAACATGGAACAAGGAACATGGGACAAGGGACATGGGACATGGGACATGGTACAAGGAACATGGTACAAGGAACATGGTACAAGGAACATGGTACAAGGAACATGGTACAAGGAACATGGTACAAGGAACATGGTACAAGGAACATGGTACAAGGAACATGGTACAAGGAACATGGTACAAGGAACATGGTACAAGGAACATGGTACAAGGAACATGGTACAAGGAACATGGTACAAGGAACATGGTACAAGGAACATGGTACAAGGAACATGGTACAAGGAACATGGTACAAGGAACATGGTACAAGGAACATGGTACAAGGAACAGGGTACAAGGAACATGGTACAAGGAACATGGTACACGGAACATGGTACAAGGAACATGGTACAAGGAACATGGTACAAGGAACATGGTACAAGGAACATGGTACAAGGAACATGGTACAAGGAACATGGTACAAGGAACATGGGATAACGAACATGGGACAACGAACATGGGACAAGGAACATGGGACAACGAACATGGGACAACGAACATGGGATAACGAACATGGGACAACGAACATGGGACAAAAGAATATGGGACAAGGACATGGGACAAGAAAAAAGGAACAAGGAACATGGGAAAAAGAACATGGGACAAGGAACTAGGAACAAGGGACAACGGACAAAGGATAAGGGTCAAGGGACAATGGACAAGGAGCAAGGAACATGGGACAAAGGACAAACCTCTGTTAACTGGGCAAGGGACGAAATATCTACAGGCTCCATTAGCTCGGTCACCCACCGAACTACGATGGGTAAACTAAAAGTAGAAACAAGACGATAATAAAAACGCTAGTCTCTAGCCGGAAAATTAAATAAATCAAATGTGTTGGGTGGCGGTTGTGTTCTTCCTGGGACGTCATCATACCCCAAAGATAGCATAATGATTTGCGCATTGAGCCGGAGTCCCAAGGATTGCAGGTTCGAATCCTACCTCTGCGGTGATTTTTTCACATAATTTCTTTCGTTTATATCACCATTTTGATGTTTCCATATTGGATTAAAAAGAATTTATACTAGGTATTTGCACTTACGTCTAAAAGTGATGGAGGCAGCGTCTGTTCAGGAGATTGTATTTTAGGATGCCAACGGTATGCGCAAAACATCAAATAACCGTTTTGATGTTCAAAAATTAAATCCATATTTTTGATATCGAAGGTCTTATAATGTCATAATACATGTGCCAGTTAAAAAAAGTTAGCCCTTATAGGAAATTTTTTGAGTTGAGTTTAGATTTTACCAGCCTCTGAATTTCCTTTCAATTTGGTGTATCTACCGCATTTTCTAAGAACCTTCGTATTCTTCGAATACGAAGACCTTCGTATTCTTCAAAAATTTTCACTATGCGCCGGGACCCAGACCCGCTCCACGGTCGGTCCATCAAAGTAAGTATTCCATAAATTTCAGCCATGACAGGAATCTCGATTGCCCCAGAATTGTGACATTCTGCCTAAAGCAGCCACATTATGTTACTGACGACAAGCCCTTTTATAAAAGACCAAGTATACATGCCCGCTCGCAAAGTTAAGATCGACGGTGTAGTCACTGATTCAAGTTGGCCATGTGTGTGTCAAATAAAGCATTGGTTGTTTCAAGAACCCCTTGTTCCAATAAGTGAAACTTTTGAAAGACAATCGCGCTGGACGAGACGAAATAGCGAGTCCTTTCTAACTAGTGTCGGATGACCTTCGGCAAGATTAAATTGCGTTTAATTGCGTTTTCTTCGAAAAAGATCATCTTGCTATTCTGCTGGTTGTACCGCGCACCTGGACCGTTGGAGGCGTAAGGTTCGATGTGACGATTGCGCAGAGAATTTTAAGGATGACAAGGAGTTTTCTACGCTTTCGGGAAGAACCAAGAATCTAACGTGACAATTCAAGCAGAAATTCGACTTACTGTATTTAGGACACATTGGGCGCCATTAACTTTGTGATATTGTGGAACTCCTCTCAGCATCGAGGCGACTTCAATTCCAACGGTATGGCATGTAGTTGTCTTCCTATTATAATTGAGCTTACTCCACGATCTTTGGAACTTTCTTAATGGCCATGACCACATAGCTATCCCTCTTGTGTTATTATGAAACTGAGTAAACAAAGCTTGCAATAATTTTTACAACTTTTTCAATTTGAAATTATTGCGCTTGCAATTGTTCTTGTCGTACAACTCAAACGTTTCCTTTCTATTCTCTTCTTTTAGAAAAACACCGTTAATTGTGAATAAATCTGAATGGGACTGACAGGACCGCAGCGTGGACTTTTGACGCTTTTGGTTTTGGTCTCAATTGTGAGTTTCTTTGGTGCACCCAAAATCCGACGGGTATGTTTCTATTACTTCTGGGTAAGATTCTACTGTCTTTTCGGTAAAAGACCACGCAATTGCGCATTGCGGTATAAACTTCATATTCCCGCAAAGGTATTAAACGGTGGAATGGCGAATTTCGGTTGCTGTTCATGTATGTGAATCACACAACCAAACACTTTATCAGTAGGTGTCAACCTCGGCTCTGTTCGTATGTAGGATAATTCGGTCGATTTCTATGATAGTGTTAGGATCAGTTCAAACCAACTGGAATTCTGGCGGATTTCTTCCCAAATTCTGGCTGAAATCTGCCCCAATATTGACAGAAACCAGCCGGAATCACGGACTTTTGTAGTGGGTAGGTTGGATAGTGAAATAAAAATTATAGGCAGTTTCCGGATCCGGCACAGATTCCGATCCGGGCCAGTTCCCAAAACAGGACCTCCCGGATCTGGGGGTGCTGGATCGGGACCAGTTCCCGGATCTGGGGGTGCTGGATCGGGACCAGTTCCCGGATCTGGAGCAGTACCCGGTTCCGCATCAGTCTCTGGTTCTAGCCCAACCCCTTTTCCCCTTACCAGGTCCGGACCTGAACCAGGCCCAGACTTGGTGCTTAGATCCAGACACGTGTCTGAATCCGGACCCTCGGTTCAGATGCGTGAATCCAAGCCGTAGGCCGTGCTTCTCGTACATGACGGGACATGGGAAGGTTAAACACTGACATGACAAGTTTCACAACACACATTGCTTCGTCCCGATGCAAATTGTATGTGCAGATTAAAATAAAATCTTTGCAATCAACAATTAGTTGAATAACTTGAAAGAATTGATTACTTATATATACCTGAAACTGCATTGCAATATACTTTTAAGTTCATGTTTTAGTTTGGCCGCACGTATTTAATAATAACCTATTATAACACTAGGTCTATCTTAGTGTTTAACAAGTGTTTTTAAAGTGAAATAATCATTCTCCAGCTAAAATAAAGATATGTATCAGTGCAATGTTCAATATATTTATGCCAGAATAACAAAATATGAGGCGGTCAATGCCGGCTCGTAAGTGTTTATTTCACTAAGCGCCGTTGCGTCTTAATTCAGTTCACTAAGTGAATGAGGCGTATTAGCGGATATTTCAATAAGGTGATTTTATTTTAATTAAAAGTTGAATTTAGAGGATAGTATAAAAGAAATATGTGAACATCAAATAAAGAATATAACTTGAGCTTATTTTTGCACACCTGTTTTAACCAAATCGATTTTGTTATTATCCCATATGCTTAATTCGAAACCAAGAGGTACGAAATAGGGTCACAATAGGCTCTACTGCCATAATGGGTACAACACCCTATGAAGCTGGAAATGACACCTCTACCACGACGTGTTTTATCATTTATCCTGATTTATTTAAAAAATCAGATCAAGATTTCAGTGCCCCCTCAGATTAGCGCCCTTGGCGGAGGCAAGTCGCGCTCTATGGGCCTACCAATAAAGGCCACATTTCGTGCTACACTGCTAATATGCAACATACAACATGGTACATGAAATGCGCAATTAAACGTAGTAGTTTACTAACAATCATCACAGCGACGACAATCAAAGGGTAAAAAATCAAACAACACCAAACGCATATTTATGGTTGTAAGCCTACTAGACTGACCAGAAAAGATACAGTTTTTGAAACACTCGGCCCACTTCTGATTCGATACCCAGTCCCACCAGGAGTGTCTGCTTCAAATTTGAACCAAGTCGGACTATTCTAGCTACCGGACCAACGAGCTTGAAGTTTGTATGGATTTTTCGACATTTTACATGTAGAAACCCCACATGCTTACATTCTTACCACTAGGTGGCACTGTATACATGAGATTATTACTGCAAATGAAAATTAAAAAACCTGTTTTAATCCACCTAGAGGTGCAATTGTGCCTTTCTCATTTCTCCAAACTATGATTTAATAGCTGGTTCGTACAATATAACATTATGGTAATGTTTTTCATTCTTATTACACTTGGTAAGTATATATAAGAGCACCTTTTTGCATTCATCGCGGTATCGGTTTGAATCGGAGTTTTCTATGTGATCGCACTCCACAACCCGTAACTCCGGAACCGGAAGTCGGATGGAGATGGAATTTAATATCGGTTTCCGGGGACGCAACACCTTTCATTTGAGACTAAGTTGATCAAATCGGTCTAGCCATTTTTGAGAAACCAATATAACCGTTATTCTGAATTTGGATGCTTCCGGATCCGTCGATGGTGGCCAGTGTGGCCAAAGAGACTTTGAATGACTGTTAGTGACCTAGATCTACAAATTCAACAAATGTGTTTACATTTTGGAAAAAAATTCACCTTTTTACATTCATCGCAGAATTCGTTAGAATCGGGATTTGTTGCGTGATCGTACGTATCACCCTGTAATTCAGGAACCAGAACTCGTATCCACACAAAATTCAACAGCAGCTGATAGACCTTTCATTTAAAATCAAGTTTGTCAAAATCGGTTCAGAAAATTCCGAGAAACCGATGTGGACAAATCAACAAATTTTGTTTTGTAACCATACTCTTTTAACTCGTAATCCGGAACAAGATGTCGGTTGAAAATGAAATTCAATAGCAACCTATGGGAATATTATACCTTTCATTTGAATCTTAGTTTGTAAAAATCGGTTCAGTCATCTCCGAGAAACCGATGTGGACATTTTGTTAACAAATCCGCACATACACACATACATACATACATACATACATACATACATACATACATACATACATACATACATACATACATACATACATACACACAGATATTTTGCGATCTCGGCGAATTGAGTCGAATGTTATGAGTCGGTTAGAAAGTCGGTTTTTGGAGCAATTGCATAACCTTTCTATATGAGAAAGGCAAAAGAATAATATTTAGCTTAATCAGCATGAGTTCAATAGTATTTTCATGTGATTATATTTTGAAATGATGGTGGAATGGGTTTGAAAGTGGAGGGAATGGGGGGTTAGTAGAGTGGGAGTGGAGGATGCGTCAGAAATCCTTCATCTTATTTCGGTATACGGGGTGGATGAAGGAAATGCGGGCGTGAGGGTGGTCCAAGGGGAGGGGAGTGATGAAGGAAGGAAGTGTAAGGGCAAGACGGAGGGGGGGAGGGGGGCGGCGACGCAATACTCAACTGCATATTTTGTCTTCCATTTGAGACTTGGTTTGAGAAAATCGGTTCAGTCATCACCGAAGAACCGATTTGACTTTAATTGTGGAATATGCCCGGAATTCCGGACTTCCGGAATCGTCGATAGTAGGCAATATATTCAAAGAATGTTTGATTGGCAATCAGTGATCTAGATCTGCGATTAAAAGTTATTTGGTGACCATTTCAATAGTTTTTAGCCTCTGAGGTATTACGATTGTACCGATTTATATGGGAAATTCCAGTGTATCCTTACTAACACCCCTGTAACTCCGGAAGCAAGAGTCAGAACAGAATGAAATTCAGCAGCAGTCAATGGCATTACTGTATCTTTCATTTGAAATCAAGTTTGTAAAAACCGGTAGAGAATTCGTTGGGGAATGGGTGTGATATTAGCTTAGGAACTTGGCGGGTTCCCCGGGGGCGTCATGAACCGTCATAGGTGGCCAATGTGGTCAAAGCTGCTTTGATTGATCATTAGTGATCCAGACCCGCAAACTAGAGTAATGTTACATCAATTTTAATATGTTTTACATCATTTGAACATCATGGTGGTACCAGTTTATATGGGAATTTGCTGTGTGACCGCACTCTTCAACCCGTAACTCCGGAACCGGAAGTCGGATCAACTAAAAATTCAATAGCAGCTTATGGGAGCGTTATACCTTTCAGATGAAACTAAGTTTGCGAAAATCGGTTCAGCCATCTCTGAGAAAATTGTGTGAGTTTAAATGACACACACACACATACACACACACACATACATACACACACACAGACATTTGCCGATCTCGACGAACTGAATCGAATGGTGTATGACACTCGGCCCTCCGGGCCTCGGTTAAAAAGTCGATTTTTACAGTGATTGCATAGCCTTTCTTTATATGAGAAAGGCAAAAAAGATTTAGATATCTACAACTTTTACCCGTTTTGAATCCGATTGAACTTATTTGAGAACTCAGAGAAGTGCGACCAAAATTTCTACCTGAGCAAATTTGATTTCTTAGAGAGTTCGTGTTGGACTGCTAAAAACCGAAATTTTTGAGGTCGGGTCTGGTTCTGGGGTTTCTGTTTTGAAATTCTCGGGGTTGATCTTCCCAATGACCAGCCTCGAGTCGAGTTTGGGTTTTAAAATTTCATAAATCCTTGGTTTCGGGCTCGAATAAATCCGACCATTGCTAATGAAGTAGCAGATATTCCACAAAGTTCCTTTAATTTTCACAAAAAAATCGTCAACCGTTTTGAACAACCGTTTTCATGAATATTTTAGAAAATATCTTGATACAAGCAACAAGCGCTCCATATCTATTTTAACCTAACTGATATTGCACTATCTCAAATTCTTAATTTGAAACCAAGTGGTGCGGAATATGGTGAAAATAAGCTCTACTGCTATAATAGAAACAATACCCTAAATAGTACGATCAAGGTACAGCCAATTTCAACATCAAATTCGCCCCTCGACCCACAGGGAAAAATGCAACCGATCAATCATTCCATAATTTTCTCGGTTCATGGATTCAATTTCAGCTGTGGCCAACATTTTCCATGGTCATTTTCTAGTACGTCCCTACCACGAATTTTTTAACCATATAGCTATGGTCGGTCATGATTGCCATTATTTCATTTTTTTACAACCTTGCACAAAACAGTTTACTACAAACGATAGTTCAACATTCTACCTAATTATTATAAGATTGTGAAACCCAATTGTCATTTAAGGGGAATTGTCGAGAATTTGAATAGTTGTCTAAGGGCGATAGAAGGTTAGAATTTTTCAAAATGTACCGAGTAATGTTGATTATCATTATGCATTTTGTTTTTGAGCTGCCAGTTTTTCCTTCAAATGGATTGGTAACCCTGTCGGCGATACTACAGTTTAGAGAAGAAAAAAAAACCTACCTCTGAGCTGACGCCGAAAGGTTCGTAGCTGAGAAAATGAGAAAAAAATAAATAAGGATTGACTCATTGCGTAAAATCTCCGCAGTCGCAATAGGCATAGCGCCAACAAATAGCTTAATTTGACAGTGGATGCAGTTCACGATTGAAAATTGATCGGGGATCATAAAAATTTATTGTTTTATAATCCACCCACAGCGAAATGCATCTCTTCGAAGTGACGTGACTTTTCAATGTGTGTACCGTAAACCGGGGTGACATTGATCATTTTTCGAAGTAATCATTGCATATTTTTAGACGTAACACATTTTTTTCAAGTTTAATATTTTTAAACCATGTACTGATGTAAGGAGAACAAGATGGGATGGTTTTACCTAAAATTGTCCGCTTACAGCTATTTTTCCAAAAATAATTTCAAGTTGATGTCCGTTTTCGTATTCCGGGGTGACTTTGATAACCTGCATGTTCACCCACATTAAGTTATTGATGTCAATGTTTTTCATTCAAATGTTTGTTTAAACTAATTCTGGAAAAATACTCATTTTTAAATAGATGTTAATTGGTATTATACAAAGTATTCAATGTACTGTAAAATGCGAGTAACCTAAATTCGTATAATTTGTGTCCAACTAGTATAAAAGATTCTGAAAACCTTTTAAACTGCTAAAATTGTTTTATTTCAGTGCTTTATCAATGTACAAAATGTTTCATCCATTTTATCACGTTGGAATATTGAACAATAAAAAAAAGTTGCGAGTTTTAGCATAAAAAAATTTGAAATAATTGCCAACTAGTTTCACAAAAAATTGTATTTAAAATAAACAAACTCTTAAAAGTAAATTTGGTACATCCCACTCTAAAGAAAAATAAAATCTCGCTTGTAATTTATTACTCTTGCTCGAATCTGAGATTTATTTGTTTTATAAAAAATAGACACTTTATGAAGCTTCGTAAAAATAAGGTAAAGTCAAATTTCGGTTTTTTGTAGTTTTTGTACCCAAAAACCGAATAAAATACTCAAAAAGTATAACAAACCAGTATTTCATAAGTTTAGAATAAAAATCATTTCAAACTAAAATGATTCGGTAGACTATTCTGGTTTAATAAGCGATCTACGAAAAAAGTTTCGAGTGATCAAAGTCACCCCGATGATCAAAGTCACCCCGGTTTACGGTACGAAGTCGAGGAGAGCCCGTCGGTATCGCGGAAGAAAAGTGTACACCGCATGAAGGTTGCCGCTCAAGTGTAAATCCTTCCTTTACTAGCGACAATGAATCGATTTTTTGTCTGAGATTGGATCCTCTAAAGCAACGGCCTTCGTAGATTAGTTGATCGTCATGGTCGCGATCCAAGTTTCACTTGTCCTTCTATGTTCACTTTCCATATTACTCACCAATTAAGTCGGAAAAATCGGCTTTTAGAGTAATTGCACAGCCATATAAGCAAGACGGCAATCTAATTGGTAGTTAAGATACGAAAATTTTTATGACTATCCGATCTGGGGGTCTCATGAAGGGAACGCTGTCGAGGATAATGGTGTCATTCAATCGAAATTAACTCATTTTGCATCATGCTAATGCTTCTATATGGCTGAAAATTGATTCGTAGGGTACAATAAAGCTTATACTTTTTCACAGTTTTTTTTTCAGATTTAGAGCTTCAAGTTCACCTGGGCTCAAAATACTAAAATTTACACCTTATTCAAAGTTTCCAAGACCCACAGAAGAGTGATCTTCATCCCACAATCTTGTGCATCTCTGCATGACACTGTTTGCAATTTTGTTTTTTTTTGTTGTAATAAATCTAGTGTAAAATTTATCCTGAAAAATTTGATTTTTTTTCAACATTTTTTAACGTATTCATTTTTGATAAATATCAATCAATATTTAATTGATTAGGATCAATAAGCACATACTTCAGCGTATATTTATCATCAACTACAAAACGCTGGAAAATTTTCTCTACAATCAGTCGTACTATCAGAGTGGAACAAGAAAATGTACACCCATAAATTTTAAATGCATACAGTAGATAAAGAAGTAATAGAAGTAGCACCCGCCTCAAAAGCCAACATTCGTTACCTATGAATGGATTTTTTTTGTTTTCACTTATCACATTACTCTCACCACTTTCTTAGCGGTTGAATTTGAATTCACGTTTATTTCTTGCATAGGCGTGCTACTATGTAATCATCCTAGGTACTAGATGTATGCCGGTGTGAGAAAGCAAAGGTACTACGACTGTAGTACTCGGTACCAGCTGCACAAACATCGTGTGTTGATAGAATGTGTATTTATGGAGCCTGGAATAGGATTTGCTTAAAATTGTGATTAATTGTTTTACTTATTGACAATATAAAAGTTTTTCTACTCTAAACGTTTAATAAATATATATATATATTCGAGTACTCTAAATTAAAAATTCAAAACGATGGATCGAATAGATTTGAGTTATGATGTACACCGCAACACAAATTTTCGAAGAAGGACCATCAAATATTTACTGGCCTTCGTCCAATTCTCTGCAATTAACAATAGAATTTTGTGAAAATAATGTCCATATTATTATTGCATAGAATTGTATGAATATGCACTCTCTGTATCGCCACAACAATTTTTTATGTCTTTTGCCATTTTTTTACCAAATTACCCTTACCACCTTGGTTTTGAAGTATCATACAATCTGTAGCGAAAAGTAAGTTATTCTAATAATCTGTCTGTCGATTCTGAGCAGAAACATCAATGATGTGCCTATTAAGAGCACGTCAGTCCACCTTGATTAATCTTCTTCGACACCGGCTTATCCGTATCATACCATAACGCGGGTGTCGTCGTGAAAGCTGTCATTTGAGAAATTTGGGTTCAAACTGTTCTCATTTTTCGTTCTATTTCCCCACGAGTTAGTAGGCGATTTATCCACATTTTCGGTTAAGATGACGACAATTTATAGGCTTCCCAGAACATTTCAAATTCAACGTTTAATGAAAGTAAATATAATTTTTCAGTAATTCCTTTTGTCATAAGCTGATATAAAGTGAACGCCCACGGTTTTACTTCAGTTTTGAGTTTGTGAAAATTCGCTGAGAAAAGCTATTAACTAAAGAAGCAGCATGGCTTCAAAACAAGTGGATTTTATCATTAATCATAGCAACCCTGTTTGAATAACTGCATCTTCCATACGAGAGCGGTGGGTGGTAGGCCTAGTTTACACTTGTATAACGATGAAGCTATTCAAACTGGTTTGCTGTGATTAATAATAAAATCCACTTGTTTTGAAGCCATGCTGCCTCTCTAGTTAATAACTTTTCTCAGCGAATTTTCACAAACTTACAATGTTCCACGAATGTGTTCAGTAGAAGAATACCTTTAGAAATATATAGACCCTTTCTCATGAATTGATTGATGAGGTGATTTTTTAAGAATTTATTTTTAATTTTAACCGATTTTCCATACTAATTTCCATATAAACTTTGGAATTTTTGGAGGGTCCGTAGACACAACCGATCGGTACCAAAATTTGCACAATTGCTAAGGGCCATAAAAGGAATCAGTAAAGCCTGGTGGAGCTAAAAGTCAAAAATTGAACCAGTCTATTCTCCATATTATAAATTGTAGGTTCGGGTCGGGTTTCTCAAACTTTTAAGATTTTAGCTCGGGTTTTCTAATTTCAAAATTCTCAGACTCGGGTCGGGTTCGGGTTTTTTAAGTTTTATATTCTCTGGTTCGGGCCGGGTTTTGGTTTTGCCTTTCTCATATAAAGAAAGGCTATGCAATCACTCTAAAAATCGGCTTTGCAACCGAGGCCCGGAGAGCCGAGTGTCATATACCATTCGATTCAGTTCGTCGAGATCGGAAAATGTCTGTGTGTATGTACGCGTGTTTTTTTACTTGGTGGTAAAGCTTTTATGCCGACCCACACACGTTGAGTAGTTAGACCATACTACCGATTTCATCCATCATCTGCCAGAGTGAGGGACTCTGAACAGAGAAGATAACTCTGAACCCTACTCCTCTAAACTCCACCAAGGAGTCCGACATTTGCCTGATCCCCCGGATTCCATTTAAAATGACTACTTCGGGGGAAGCGTGCCAATGCACTTCACTTGAATCCAGGTCTAGCTGGTCGTGCTAGATTTCGCTGGTCTCATAACCGCCATATCAGTCCTGCACGGCATGATATTCTACATGCCCTCCTCTCTACGTTGACCAGTTGGATGCCGTGGTCGATCCAGTGATTCCGGTAGGAGGGTGGCTTCCGGTTCGCTGGTGCTCCGACGACCCTATAATGGTGGTTTGTTGGGTTCTGTGCTACTCGGCATAGTCCCCGACGGTGGAGCTAGCCCACCTCCGCGGAAAGTTCCCCGACAAAGAATGTCTCCCGCAACCGTTGACGGACGCGTTATTCTTTCTTTGGTACAGTCCGGTAGAATGCCGAGGTGAGTCCGGCGATTCCGGGTGGAGGATTGCGTCCAGTTCGCTTGTGCCCCAGCGATTCAAGCCGGCAATACGCTACGGACTACTCGGAATAGTCCCCGACGGTGGATCTTTCCTACTCCGACGGAGAGTTCCCCGGCAGTGGAAGATCTTCCGAAACCGATGCTACCCGGGTAGATGCCGAGGTCGGTTCTGCGAATCTGGGTGGAGAGTGACTCCCAGTTCGCAGGCGCTCCGACGACCATTTGCCGGTGCTACTTCCCAATCTACTCGAACTAGTCCCCGGCGGTGGTCCTAGTCTACTCAGACGAAAAAATTTCCCGACGTTGAAATTTCTCTCGAAACTGTTATCTCGATGCTGGTCAATTAGATGCCGAGGTCAGTCCTGCGATTCCGGAGGAAGGATGACTTCCGGTTCTCAGGTGCCCCGACGAGCTACCGTCGACGATGCGTGCGCTCAGCCTAGTCCCCGGCGGTGGATCTAGCCAACTACGGTCGCGCCCGGTGATCTACTTTATTTCTCTTCCTCAGACTGACAGGTCGGTCCGGCGATTCCACTTGAAGTGTAACTTCCGGTTCATCGGTGCCTTGACGACCCGAGGCCGTGTACTGCTACGTTGCTGGTCATTGCTCCTCTCTCCAGCTTCGTTGCAACGCTGACATGATCTGAACGACTGTTCTGTTCACCGCGTCCCATTTTTCTTTGTCCGCACACATTCTTTCGACAATATTGGTCATGCTAACGTCCTCACCGACAATGGTTCTCATTTCGTTTCGCTCGTGCTCAAATCGCGGGCATTCTAGGACCAGGACGTTCTCAGGCGTTTTCTCTGCATCTCCGCACGCGATGCAGAAGGGCTAACTCGCGTGCCCGAACCTGTTGAGATTCTTTTTGAAACAGCCATGACCAGACAAGAACTGCGTCATGTGGAAGTTCACCTCACCGTGCGCTCTGTTCACCCACATCGACAGGCATGGAATTAGTCGATAGGTCCATCTACCATTTACAGCGTTATCCCACTGATTCTGCCACTTGAGTAAGTTATGTGTGTATGTGAGTTTATGTGTATGTATCATTTAAACTCACACAATTTTCACAATGGCTGAACCGATTTGCACAAACTTAGTTTCAAGTGAAAGGTATAACGCTTCCATAAGCTGCTATTGAATTTTTAGTTGATCCGACTTCCGGTTCCGCAGTTATCGAGTCAGCTTCGGATTTTTCAATTTATATATTCTCGAGGTCGTGCTGGGTCCGATTTCTCAATATTTAAACTCTTGGGTTCGGATTGGGTTCGGGTTTGAAAAAAAAATGGGTCCCGGCAGCATTGTCTTCAGTAAGCGTGACTGCTTCTCAGTAGGTCTTCCTTTGAAAGGAAAGTAAAACCGTAAGTCCCGAACCGATTACCTGTTATCTGTTAAGTTGTCAAGTTTTCAATGTTTCTTATTTTTCCTATGCATGCCGTTTTACCATTTTCCACATTTTAATTACTCTTTAGTTATTCATTTTAATTTTTTGTGTTACGTTGTTTTGTATCGAGGTTTTACGCTTTTTTCGTTTTAGAAAAAAGTATCTAGTTCCATGTGCGGGGTTGGGAGCTGGAGCCAGGTGAGCTGCGCACAAAACAATCGACTTACCAACTTTGCTATGCCCGCGCCTGATCTATGCAGTCTATTTTTCAATGCTATTGTATTATCTTACTTATCCCTTTTCGAAATTTATTCAATTTACCTACCCTTTTAAATCTTAATTTAATTGATTTCATATATTTTTATTATTTTTATTTTTCTCTTAAAATTTGCTTCCTTATGAATCCGGGTACTTTATTCTGCTGCAGCACTTCTAGTGATCAAATTTGGAATATTTAACAGCGATATATGTAAAAATACAGTTTCGTCTCGATACGAGCAGTATTAAAGAAAATGTAAATGTTAGACGTGAAAAGAAAATTGATCCTGCACACGCACGTACAAACCTAACATGGTCAATTCGAAATATTACAACGAAAGTTAAAAATTGTTGTTTCTACCGTGAGATATTCTCAAGCGGTTATGCGGCCCGAAAGGTTTAAAATAAACATTGTGCTGGAAATTTGGATCGGCAGTTGAGTTGGAAAATGTTCAGATCGATCAAAAATATCCCAGGCCTCTTGGATTGGAATGTCGCTAAAACGTACGGTGCATTGTACCGTCGGAAGAATTCTCCTGTGTGAATTACTGCGACCAGATTATGATGAAGTATAGAGGTTGCCTCCTCGTGGACGGCGAAATTTAGGTCAAGATGGATCTCGTAGAAAAATTTTAACTGGTCACAGCACGGGTGTTGTCTCCAGCAAAAACAAATTTATTTCCCCGACAAATTCGCAGGAAACGGCCGATCTGATAAAGAATGATCTAGACTGTCTTTTGAAAAAGGACAAACTTTTTTTACCATTTTTTTTCAAATGGCTGTAGCCTAAAAATGACAAATCCTATAAAAAAATGTTGTAGGACTGATTTTCACAAAATTAGTTAAATTTTTGAATAAAAATATTGAAAAAAATTTTCAACGAATTCTACACTGAAAAAAATAGATTTAAAAAATTTAAAGTCGATTTACAAAAAAAAACCCATCTTTGATTTGGATGAAATTTTGTTCCATGATAGGTAATTATGTTCCCTACCTACCACCAAAAGTTGGGCACTTAAAAAAATATTTAAAAAAAAACTTTTTCTTGTCTGAACTGATTTTTTTTTATTCAATGTATTTTTATCGAAAACCAATGAATGGTCCAATGAAAGTCATAATAATATCAGAATCCAATTTCCCAACTGCTAGTTGTCTGATACATGCAAAAAGTATCAGTAAAGCATGTGGTACAGTATCTCGGACTGGACCGGAACGAGACCGAAGGGATTCGTTTAACGGAGATCTGGTACCAGAATACTTAGCGCACGACCAGACAACACGTTTAATATCGCGATAACCGCCACCACAAGCGCAGAGATTGCTCTCCACGACCTCAATACGCCGGAGATGAGCCTTCTACGTATAATGATTGTACATGACCCGTGGTATCACCCGAATGAAGTCATGACCTTCATCCATTCTCTTTGACCAAGGTTTGTTGATACCTTTGGGATTCCAAAACTTCCATCGTTCCACGAAATTTGCTCCTCTGAGAAGAAATATTTAAAAACTCGTTGTTGCTACGCGATTTTTCATAAATATCACCTTCTAATGCCTAAATGTCTACCTTCTCATTATCATTCTAATCCAAGTGTCCGCCTTCTCATTACCCGGAATGGAGCACTGCGAAAGAATTCAAACTAACGTAATCTGCTATGATTTTGCAGGTACTGCTCAAAAACTCCCATGTTTTCCCCAGGAAATACAAAGAGTGCTTACCATGTTCCATCAAACGGAGAGCCCCTGTAACTATAACGATGTGGGCATGGTCGTTGATAGGTAAATATAAAGCCATCAATTTTGTGGGGAGAATGTTGGCAGCATAGCCTCTTTTATGATTGCACTAACCACTACTATCACGATAATTAGTCACGATAAAAGCGATGCGAACGTTCCGTGTATTCCAATCACAGGATGAATCGAATACACAACATAGGCCATGTCCACCAGGCGACACATTCTTTCTCTGATGATCTGTCCGTTAATCCGTCGACGGACCGGTGCCAATAATCGCGTTTTTCAGCTTTCATCAAGTTTTTCATTTGCATTCGTAGCATCGGAAAAATTCGGGTGATACAACGTTCAAAAGTCCCTTTCGCGTATAATTCTAAGCGATCTCTGCCCACCACAAAGTAGGAGACTGTTCACGGTTGTTCGCGTCGGGTACTCGTTTTGTCTAACCTTTAATCGTAATGCAAATGCATGTGTAAAACCTGGGGGAAAATATAGGGACACCTGGGGTTTTCGATTTCCCATGTGGAAATTCCTGCTTGCACTTACTTCGATTTTGTAACAGTATCCTTCAAGGAACACTCTCAGGCCTTTACGAGGAAGCTTAGGAGAGAGAACTGATTTTCCTCTTTCGGAAATTTATAGGCACATTAGAAGATATTCCCACAATGGAATGGTCAGACTCTCGCTCTTTAGTGTACAAGGAATCGTAGAAATCAGTCGTTGTCGGCTGTGTAGCGCTCTTTTGCATTATCGGAACGTTTCTTTCGCGATATGTCGAGTGATCATGCGGAGTCTCTCTACAGTAGGAAAACTTTTCATGATTCTCTCCGCATTTTCCACAGCGTGCCTTGTTTCTACAATAAGTCGCTATAGGCCCAATTGTTTGCAACAACGGCAGTTCATGCCTCGCGGTACAAAAAGGCGAACAGCTAAACTAGCCCCGTCCAAAATATCAAAGTTTGGAAGAGCAGATTCGGAGAAAGGTTCGAAATGAGGCTGATGGAAAATAAGTTGTTTTCATAAACTCCTTGATTTTTCCTGAACTCAATTGCTTGCGAACCACTGACCGAAGCAAAGGGTTCTTAAAGGAGCGAACCTCATACTTCGCAATTAAGGCCGCTGTTGGAGACTACACCATCAATCTCTACTTCCTGGGTGAGTACATAGACAAGATACTTATTCGTACACGCCCAGGTGTAATTTAGTTAAATCTCGCATATATCGATGATGCTAAATGGCTTATTTTTGCCCTCATTCAAGTTTGTTATGAATATATACCAAATTCGTTACTGATACTTTTTGCATGAATCAAACAAATAGCAGTTGGAAATTGGATTCTGAGATGATTATAACTTTCATTGGTTGACTTTTCGATAAAAATTCACTGAAAAAATAAAGTCAATTTGGACAAGGAAAAGTTTTTATCAAATAACTTTTTTTCTTAAAGCTGCCCAACTTGAATTTTTGACGAAGTAGGGAACATTTCATCCAAATCAAAAATGGGATTTTTTTGTAAATCGACTTTAAATTTTTAAATTCTATTTTTTTCAGTGTAAGAGTCCATGAAGAATTTTTTCAATATTTTTATTCAAAAGGTTAACTAATTTTGTGAAAATCAGTCCTACAACATTTTTTGTAGGATTTGTCATTTTTAGACTATAGCCATTTGAAAAAAATGGTAAAACAGTTTAGCCCTTTTCAAAAGACAGTCTGGATCATTCTTAAAAAAAACAAACTATGCAAAGTGGCTTTTTGTGACAATCTTCTCACGTACAGAAATTTTCATTAAAATCTGATATGGTGCTGCCAACTCTGAATACGATTTAGCGCGAAATTCGTCTAATAGAAACGCTATGCATATCTCTAGTCTGCAATTGTTTTCTTATCTTTTCAATTTCCGTTACAAAATGTCCCATTTTAGAATTCTTGAAGTAAAATTGCGATATGCTGATTCCACTGCTGTGATGTGATGCTTAGCCGTATTATCGAATCTAATTACGTCTGTTCAATTATAGGAGCCCTTTCGTTCAATAATGCCCAGGGTCTTAGGGACCGTTCATAAACCACGTAGACCGAAATTTGAGAAAATTTTACCCCCCCCCCCCCTAGTAGACCTTAGTAGACTTTTACCAACCCCCTCGCCAAAAGTCTACGTAGACTTTTAATTTTTTTTATTCGCAGGAAATGTGAATTTAGCAAGAAGCACATTATAATGTTTAATTGAAAATAAGCGTTCAGATTTATTTCAAGCTTTTTAAATATTAAGAAAAAAATTTCACATTGGTTTTTTGTCTATGATTGAACAAATCAATTAATATCGATTCAAGGTGCTTTCCAACGTTTGTGTAGCGGAATACTTCTTTTCAAGGTTAGTCACTCAAATATATGTAAAAAGATACATTGCTATAACTAGCTTAAATTTTGGCCGAAGTGCGACCTACACCAACAATGCAGAATTGCTAAAAACTTTTTGAGCCTTACTGGTGCATTCAAAATTGTTAAATTATAAGAAACAATTACAAATTAATACTGTCGATGTGTACTATCATCTAGACTAAAATAATAAACCAAACATGCACACAAATTTCACTTTTCGTGAACAAATTTCAATATTTCTAAGATAATAAGATAATCTAAATTGCCTTATTTGATTAAGGGAACGAAGCTATTTAAATCTTCCCAAAAATATTTATATTTCTTATGTAATTAATAGCCGTATCACCTTAGAGTATTATCGCAAAGTATCAAAGTTTAACTCCGAATATTTTCGAAGATAAATATAGTAGAGCCGGTTTGCACGGAGTTGCATAGGGTCAAGACGTAAAATTTAACGGGTGTTTAAAGATTTTGAAATCAGTGTAAATGATTGCAAGAGAAACTGATTAACTCGAGTAAACACTTTGTTGTAGAAGTTTAACTACACTACTGCTTTAACCACCGAAATTATTAAATAAAAATAAAAAAAATAATCTACTTATTGTTAAAAATCGGGTGTTTTGTTGTTACAATGCTTAACTTTGAACATTTTTTAACTTTTTATGGTTCATGCATTTAATGGTTCATGCATGTCTGTTAACTAGTGGTGCTTCAGATGATTTCACAGTCAAAATCTTCCGACGAGAGGAATTTTTGGCGATCGTCTTTGGAACTGTCATTTTGTATTATTCCCAGATCAAAACTATATCAAAATATACGCAAGAAACAAAAATGTGTGAGGTTGTCCAAAAAAAATCGTGGGTTCTGGGTTGAGTGGTCGCTTAACGAGTAGTTACCTCAATAGTGTACTAGCTCTGAAGTTTCAGCATAAATACTGAATAGACCGATATTTTGAGTACAACTCTCTTTAAATCCCATTCATAATTAGTAATACGAGAATAACAAAAAATAAAAGTCTACGTAGACTTTTTCAAAGACTCCCCCCCCTCCCCCCACGTAGACAAACGTAGACTTTTGCCAGACCCCCCGTCCCCCCTATGAGTCTACGTGGTTTATGAACGGCCCCTTAAAACGGCCCTGTTTTAAAGTGGATGAGTTCCTGAATCAAAACCTAGTAAATGAAATAGAAATAGAAACAAGGCAGCCAGCTTGACTTTATCTAGAGGTGTATAATAAAATGTACAAGAAGTTACAACAAACTTTTATCTTGCTTCGCAAGTTCACAAAAATTGTACGATCGAACGAGGAATCTGTACCTGAACACTATAACATTTTTGTAACAAGCTAATATTTAATATTTGTAGACTTCAATCGAATAGAAATGAAGTTCTAACCACTAAGATAACACTATCGGTAGTATAAAGAATCTCCGCCAAAGGTTTATCAAGCCAGTTCTAATGTCAATTTACTATCGAGTTTAAAATTATAAGTTTTGTTAATGTTTCTAGCAAACAAGACATTGCACATGATTACACGAGCGAAAGTGTCTCCCAGGCACACCTTGCACGCCGAACGCTACTTTTACTCTTGCATTTCCCTGCAGACGTTAGGGCAACATCTCGAACACCTGACTTTTGCGGCGCAGACACTCAGCTAAGTTCAGGGAAGCATTACTAATGAAAAAAACAATAGAATTCATAATAGCTCTCAAAAGGGAAGAAAAAAAGAAATGCAATCGGCGGACATGTGTGAGGAAAAATGAACTGGGTTTTTTTTTCGAAACAATTCCACCATGGGCACCAACTGCAACAAACAAAGGCTAGGTAGCTGCTATAGACAAGAGTTTCTTCGGCGTGTGGCCCAAGGCAGGTGAAATTACAGCCAGAAAATCTGTTTCATTATAATCCGGTGATTGCACACGCCGAAAATCGAACACTCGTGGTGGTTCGAAAAAAAAACCAAAGTTTAGGTCGATTTTAGGTTAAATTTCTGGGGGCATCGATCAGTGAACTGCGGTCGGAGGGTGTTGGGCTCCGCGGTCCACCGTGTATGTGTGAGTGTGTGTTTCTGTGGAAAAAACCTATTGCACTCACCTTGCAGCAGCTTGAAGACGATTTTTCAAAGCCACCCCGACGCCAAGTGTCGTGGAAATTCCGGGTGGTAGCGGTTGTGGTGGTGGTGGTAGTGGATGGTTGGCACCGAGGAGCCGGCCGTTCAGTGGCCAAAACCGACGCCAAGACCAGCCAACCAAAGCCGACGGACCCGAAGAGCGCAAGATCAGGAGGAGAGCCCCCACGGTGTGTATGTGCGCGAGGAGACGCGCGAGGCCGAGGAAAAGTAGCAGTCGGTATAAAAGCTGACGCGGTTGGTAAGTTTACCATCAGTTACCTATTTGCTTGTTTCACAGTTGCATTTCGCTCGGATTAAATATGAAATTGTTGGTAAGGAAGATTTTGGACAAATCAAGTGTTGTGGGTTAGAACAGTTCTGAAGTGTACTTGTGGTGTATACCCAGCTCAGAAAGGTGGACATTTTATTGAGGATAATGCTAGGACAATTGAACTGAAGTGACTATTTTTGAAAAGTGGCTTTTGTTATTCAAATGAATTGATCTACGAACATTGTACTGGAGAATACAAAGTGCCCAAAAATTCTAACTATTTGTGACATTTGTGTACCACAACTTCCACGAGACAACTGGATGAGCTAAAACAAACTAGTGCATGCAGTGTGACGGACGCTTACTAGGGGAAAATTCCCCACATTAAAACAACAAAAAATTGTGTTGTGTGCCTTTTCACTAATGCTTTGGCCGACGTAATATCCATGTTTCAATCTTCAATTAAACAATTTCGTGGTCTTTCACTGTCTCGGCAAAGCAAACGCGCCGCAACGAGAGACACCGCAAGATAAGTGAGTGAGGCCAATCGCTCAAATAGCGAAACCGGTTCGGCGCTGGAAAAGATTAAATTTCCATTGGATTTTCCGGATGTGATTTTTTGGACCTACCCAACAATCTCACCGCGATCCACGTTCGTTTGTTATGAATCAATTTTCTTTCGAATTGGAAAGCTGCTGGACGGTAACCTATCCGGCGGCTGTTGATTGGACGGTTAATGGAATCGACGTGAACGAAAGTGATTCAATCAGACGCGGTTTTTGTCTCGTTTGAGGAACGTTTTCGGATGTGTGGAAAGAGGTTTTCTTACGTGAGCTGTTGCTACTATTCGAGAATCTGCTAAAAATATTATTTTTAAAACAGTCGCAGGATCTGATTAGGTTGAACCGAACATGAACAAAACCGAGAGGTTGGACTTTTAGCTAGAACATGAATTTCGTCTGAACCTGAGCAGTAAGATCACTGTGTCAGATATTGATGACTAATGGCAGTTAGAACACAAATAGAATGCTCTGACACTGACGGAAAGTTGAAGCCCAATTGAAACAATCTGTCTGGCCATGGATTGTTTAAATTAGTTACGGAATTTGCGTTACGACTTCGTCTCATCAGAATCTGACACTAACTTAGTGACAGGACTATGCTAATTCCGTATTGACGATAGCTTCAAAAAACGAAAACACTAGCAGCCGCTAATTCTGTAACACGATTTCTCCAGCCTTTCACAGCAGCGTGCTCTCAGTGCTCTAGCGCGACTACCGGAAGGTTCAATGCTGAAAATCCTCCAATCTGTAGCAACAACTGACCAATTCTTGCCAAATCTTCACAGGACCCTTGTAAGCTTCAATGAAAAGTATATTACGTGTTTCTAGCTACTCTCGATTGTAAATATTCGTGTCCATTGTCTTGTTCATGACAAAAATTTGCTATTTCTCTGCATTGGCAAATCGCTAGCCAGTTCATGAGATTTCGCGCAAATTCAACAGCGAACACGAGCTTGGAGTTTGCAGAAACATCAGCTCGTAATAATATCAGGTAATTTTTTACCTCGGGAAGCTTTCCAAAAGCACGTATGTTGTCCAAAAGCAAATATTCTGTTATTACGACAGAACCTGATCGTACGCATCTTATGGCCACTAGATTCTACGCCAACGTCCTGTTTGCTTACTGACAAGTACGGCTGGCACCGAATTTTCTGGTGATCCACGTTTTGAGCAGTACCATTGTCAGATTCACAGACGAATATGGAAATTCACAGATTTAGTAGTCCTTTCTGAACACAATTTCTTTTTCATGTAAGACAAATTTACAGATTTTTATAAATTGATTTTCTGATAGATTTTTTTCAAGATTTTACACAGTATTTTTACAGATTTCTGTCTACTTTATGCATCTCTGATGGCGAAAAGTGCTTTTTGCTGGTACACTGATTTCTTTCTGGCATCACGGGGGTTGATATTTCGCATTACCATCCAGCTAATTCTTGGCACTTACTTCAAATTTACCTGGTTCACGCTTTTTTGTCTACTTAAGCGTTTGAAGACATCCTACATACGCAAAGCTGGTAGATGTGGTCTACTACAGGAATTCAACCTTCTATTTCGATCGACTTTGCACTTAAATACTTAGTGTACAGGACATTACATGACGGCGCCGATGGTTGGATGGTAAGCGTGACCGCCACTCACCGCCAGTGGGTCCGAGTTCAATCCCAGCCGAGGTCGTTGAGATTTCCTGAGGTGAAATAATCTTTGGTCACGCCTTTCTTTGGAAGAGAAGTAAAGTCACAGTGTGGTCCATGTATTTGATGGGTCGATATCTAGGGTCCAAATAGTGGAGTACCCTCTATGGCGTCGGTTTTATGCATTCGGAGCGGAAATAGGCTGACGGAAAATAACTAGAACGGAAGAATTGCAGCGCCAGTGTTGCGATTCTACTTACACCAAGAATCCTTTCCTGATTGGGACTCTAACATACGATGAATGGCTTATAAGACAAGAACAAGAACCATACCCTTTGAACCACCAGGCCTTGACACTACAGTGTAGATTTAGTCAATATAGAGCTTTCGAGAAATTGAAGCACACTTCGTCGGATTTTGACGTGATTTTGTAATACCAATTGTTGTCTTCCTTCTTCTTCCATCTAGAGCATCTTTAAACAAAACTGTTTTTCAACTCGTATATTTGAACGGCTCATAGCAGTAGCTGAACGGAGCCATGGATATTTCATATGTTTGCATCGTTATTGGTATTAATTTCTTCGCCGACGTTACTTACAATTGGCTGTTGGGATGCTGGATGCAGCTTTTGTAGATGTCATTATGGCCTGAACAGCTGTCACGAATTTGGTAACCGTTTGTGGTTTAGGTATTGGTGTTGATGGACAAACCAGTACGAGCAAATAGTTTGTTCAATAGTAGTTCCGTGAGTTTAAAGTTTTATAGTCAAGTAAGAAGGAATAGGTGTTTCAACTCGCATCCTCACCACAAGAACACCGTTAGGACTACCCGGGAAAAAATTCTACAAGTATCAAGTGAAACGGAGTCAACTTCTCCCTATTGCGACATGCATTTTTCAATTAGCTCAGAACGGGTGCGTGGTAATAGGTCATGGTTTAATAGGCTTACCTCTATATAATGATTTTCTATATAAACGAGAATCGTAATTCCAACGTTCTCACTTTCCACCACGTGTTTTACGTTGTTCTGCAAACGAAACGTTTGGCTGGGCTAACCTGTTGAATGATATCAACACGAAGATGATGATACTGAAGATAGGAAACTTTCGTAAGCCTAAACTCCATTTTTACTATTAGAAGATATTCCACTTCTCAGTATTGCGACATGCATTTTTCAATTAGCTCAGAACGGGTGCGTGGTAATAGGTCATGTAGCCTTACCTCTATATAATCATTTTCTATATACATGGGAATCTTAATTCAAACGTTGTCACTTTCCACCACGTGTTTTAAGGGGCCATGCATAAATGACGTAGCATTTTGGGGGGTAGGGAGGGTATACCAAATTTGTGACGAAGTGTGACGAGGGGGAGGGTAGGGTCAGAAGTTGTGCGACGTAGCATTAAGTTTAAAACCCATTGTTTAGAGAAAACAATTTAATGATCATCCATTCCCAAGAGAAATAAATTTAAATTCAAACAAGTTACTTTTGATGCGGTTTTTCATGAGGTAAATTTTACGATTCGCGGAATTGCAAGTTCGCGAAAATACAAAAAGATTTTGTATGCGGATTTAACTTGATACATTAGTTAGCTAATGTTGCTAATTAGTAGACTTAGTTTGAAAGCTGAATTAAATTTTCACTTCGGATTCAACCAAACAAAATTTAGTAATTTAGATGAACGTATGCTTCTTACAATCATTGGCGGCTGCACGATTGTGAACTGAGAGAATTTCTCTTCATGCTCCCTTTGACTTATAAAATTCAAAACAAAACTTTCAACACTATATTTGTCATGAAATGGGCTTATTTTACACGCAATTTGCTGTTATAATGAAAATGTTGATAAAAGTCGTCAAACATTTTGAAAGGACATGTAGGTATTTAAAATAATTGAAAAACATATGTAATTTTTTTTCATCTCCCGGGCGCTTTGCATGGGATGAGGGGGAGGGGGTAGGTAAATGCTACGTTATTTACGAGGGGGAGGTTAGAATTTTGTGACCAAATGCTACGTGGGGGGAGGGAGGGGTCAAAAATCGCCGAAAAAAAGCTACGTCATTTGTGTACGGCCCCTAAGTTGTTATGCCAAACGGAACGTTTGGCTGGGCTAACCTGTTGAATGATATCAATACGACGAAGATGATAATGAAGATAGGAAACTTTCGTAAGTCTAAACTCCATTTTTACTATTAGAAGATATTCCACTTCACGAACTCGGTCGCACTGAACAAACTTTATTCTTTACTCATGATGGCAAGAACAAATATAAAGAAACAAAACAGTTTAAACTGAAAGAAGAATGCTTCGAAAACAAACAGCTGATAAGACATTTCAGAACTGACTGAAGCACTGCTGCGAAGATACTCACGACCGGATTTTTAAGTGAGCTTTTAGCGGCATAATGTTTGAGCAAACCAAAAAGGGTTGAACCCTTGTGGTTGATCAGAAAAACCAAGAGTCTGGAGACACAGAAATTATGTGAGGAGTGCTTATTAGGGTGGGACAAAAAATAGATTCCAGCTCCGAGCAACTTTTTAGGTACCATTTGGGTCCTAGAACAACTGTGCAAATTCTTAGCTTGATCGGTGAAACTATATTTTTGCGCCCACTGTTTAAAGTTTACATGGGATTTTGTATGGGAAAGTTAACTTTTAGAAAATAATTCCTCCAGGAGTCGCCCATTACTTCCTAAAAATAAATCGTTATGTGGCTTGTATAGGAAAGCTAACAAAGAAAAAAAGTCTCGAAAACCACGAAACGATCTGATGCTTGAGAAAAAAGTTATTAAGCAGAAACCGATTGATCCTCTGACGATTGATGAAATATTCATTTTTTCTAGCACCACTGCTGCTGGTTGTCCAATTATACGCAATTTTGTTTTAATCCTCTCTTAACGTATCTTAATCGTTTATCTATACTATTTGGCCACTTCGCAAGGTTTTGAGGGATAAATTGAGCATTCTTTTGTACATAATAAGAGAAAGTTAAAAATTTTGTATATAACAAAACCATCAGAAGCAGTGATGCTATGAAAAGTGAAATTTTCATCAATCTTCAGGGCATCAATCAGTTTTTGCTTAATTACTCTTTCCACAAGCATCAGATCGTTTTGCAGTCTTCTAGACTTTGTTTCCTTGATAAATTTCCTATGAAAATCAGATATCTGTTTATTTTTAGGGGATAACGGGCGACTCTCGGAAGAATTGTTTTGCAAGAGACAATTTTCCCATACGAAATCCCACGTAAACTTTAAACCGTGGGCGCAAAAATATAGTTTCACCGATCGAGCTAAAAATCTGCAGAGTTGTTCTGGGAGCTAAATGGGACCCAAAAAGTTACTCGGAGCCAAATTTAATTTTTTTCATATAACCATGTCCCACTCTAGTGCTTATACCGCTACAACTACGAATCGACTGCGAAATCAAAATTTTCTGTTTAAACTAAGACCTTTCCTTCGTGCGCTCTTTTTCTGGAATGGCAAAGGAGGATTTGGGTACGACTCATTTCTATCCGGGTAATTGGCGGAAATGTTTCATTCGCCGTCACAACGCAATTCGCTTTGGCGAGTAACTTCGTGTGTGTACATCCAAAGCAGAAACATCTCTAGCGATTTTTTTTAGTCATAGCCAAGCTTATATCTTTACTGTTATGCCTTTTTATATTCTTAAGAACAATTTCACCTTATTCAAGCCACACGACCAATCTGTACGACTTTTAATCTTTCAGTTCAATGGATAATGCTAATAACTGTTAGTGCTTAAATTGAAGGAAAAAGTCCCAGTTTTTTACCTTACTAGTTGTTGTTAGCAAAACTTCGCAAAACTAAGAGTTACAGCTGTTTATAAACGTTGATTTTTATAAACAGCTTGAGCGTGAAGAGTAGAGTGACAAGAAAAAATGACCTCTGTCCGCCCACCCCTGAGTCGATTCCGGGTCCCACAAGGAGTACATTGACCAAATTTGAAGCAAATCGGACAAGTCTAGCTACCGGACCAACGTACCTGAAGTTTGTATGGGATTTTTCGACAATTTACGCGGAAAAAACCCGCTAGCTCGCATTTTCGTCGCTAGGTGGCACTGAATGCATCGTATTAACACTATAAGTGAAAATAAGAAAGATAATTCAATTGTCTACAACTTTGTCGAAGACTGCTAGTGAATCCGACTTTGTTAAAAGAAGTTATTAAACTTTTAGCGAAGTGATGTCTGAGTCAGTTCTCCATAGGGCCTAGCAGTGCATGGTTGTGTATCAGTACTCGATTCCCATGAACTATTCATTTTTGTGAAATGATGGTTAGATTTAGCTCAATAGTATGTTCTGAAGAATTGTAGTACATAATACGAGTTATATTTTGGTTAGAAAATTTTAGTTCCACTTGTGACCGCATAGAGGGCGCCAACACTAACTTTTTAACGGAGAGAGATAGAAATTAGGTGTCTTCCACAAAGTTGTAGAACAGGCTTTTGCAATAATTATCCCGAACATCTCGATAGTCTATCTCTCTTCTATGAAAAGTTAGTGTTGGCGCCCTCTATGCGGTCACAGTTGGAACTAAAATTTTCTAACCAAAACATAAATCGTATTATGTGGTATATTTCTTCTGAACATGCTATTGAGCTAAACCTAACGGTTATTTCACAAAACTGTATAGTTCGTAGGAATCGAGTACTGATACACAACCGTGCACTGTTAGGCCCCATGGAAAACTGACTCAGACATCACTTCGTTAAAATTTTAATAACTTCTTTTAACAAAGGCGGATTCACTAGCAGTCTTCGACAAAGTTGTAGACAATTAAATTATCTTTCTTATTTTCACTTACAGTGATAATGCGATTCATACAGTGACACCTAGCGGCAAAAATGCGAGTTAGTGGGTTTTCTCCATGTAAATTGTCGAAAAATCCCATACAAACTTCAGGCACGTTGGTCCGGTAGCTAGACTTGTCCGATTTGCTTCAAATTTGGTGAAAGAACTCCTGGTGGGACTAGGAATCGAATCAGGAGTGGGTCGATTGAGTTTTCAAAAATTCATTATTTTTCTTGGAAGTCTATTGTCCATGGTGTGCTGTCTGATTACAATACTTGCTCGTAGCAGTTTGTCCCTCATGGGTGCATAACGTAGTTTGTTCAATAGTTCCGTGAGTTTTAAGTTTTATAGTTAAGTAGGAATAGGCCTTTCAACCCACATCCTCACCACAAGAACACAGTTAGGAATACCCGGGAAAAAATTTCTACAAGTATCAGGTGAAACGGAGTACGCGGTGATAGGTCATGTAGCCTTACCTCTATATAATCATTTTCTATATACATGGGAATCTTAATTAAAACGTTGTCACTTTCCACCACGTGTTTTATGTTGTTATGCAAAACGAAACGTTTGGCTGGGCTAACTTGTTGAATGATATCAATACGACGAAGATGATAATGAAGATAGGAAACTTTCGTAAGTCTAAACTCCATTTTTACTATTAGAAGATATTCCACTTCACGAACTCGGTCGCACTGAACAAACTTTACTCTTTACTCATGATGGCAAGAATAAATATAATGAACAAAACAGTGTAAACTGAAAGAAGAATGCTTCGAAAACAAACAGCTGATAAAACATTTCAGAACTGTCTGAAGCACTGCTGCGAAGATACTCAAGACCGGATTTTTAAGTGAGCTTTTAGCGGCATAATGTTTGAGCAAACCAAAAAGGGTTGAACCCTTATGGTTGATCAGAAAAACCAAGAGTCTGGAGACACAGAAATTATGTGAGGAGTGCTTATACCGTCACAACTACGAATCGACTGCCAAATCAGAATTTTCTGTTTAAACTATGATCTTTCCTTCATGCAATCTTCTTCTGGAATGGCAAAGGAGGATTTTGGTACCGCTTATTTCTATTCGGGTAATTGGCGGAAATGTTTCATTCGCCGTCACAACGCAATTCGGTTTGGCGAGTAACTTCGTTTATATACATCCAAAACAGAAACATCTTTAGCAGTTTTTTAAGCCATAGCCAAGCTTGTATCTTTGCTGTTATGCCTTTTTATAATCTTCAGAACAATTTCACCTTATTCAAGCCACACAGCCAATCTGTACGACTCTTAATATTTCAGTTCAATGGATAATGCTAATAACTGTTAGTGCTTAAATTGAAGGATAAAGTCCCAGTTGTTGGCCTTACTAGTTGTTGTTAGCAAAACTAAGAGTTACAGTTGTTTATAAACGTTGATTTTTATAAACAGCTTGAGCGTGATATAATATAATATAGCATTCATGCACATTATGTTGAGAAGCATGAATTCAATTCTCGAGTACTCAATTATCAAAAATGAATCAACATCCACTCGACAGAGGTGTCTTATATTCCGTTCGCAACTGGTCCTGCGTTCCATCAAACATTGGTCAATCATTGGTTTGACATATCTTTCGAATGGACTTGAACCGGCAACTATTAACTGAAAGTTTATCTTTACCATCATTAGTCAATGTGTTATAATGTTGGGATTAGAAAATAACACACATAAAATTCATATGTGTCCAATAGCTATCACAAGTTTATCGAGTAGTTACACATATTTTATGTATACATTAGAGTGACAGGAAAAATGACCCCTATCGGCCCGCCCCTGAGTCGATTCTGGGTCCCACAAGGAGTACTTTGACCAAATTTGAAGCAAATCGGACAAGTCTAGCTACCGAACCAACGTAACTGAAGTTTGTATGGGATTTTTCGACAATTTACGTGGAGAAAACCCACTAGCTCGCATTTTCGCCGATAGGTGGCACTGTATGCATCGTATTAATACTATAAGTGAAAATAAGAAAGATAATTTAATTGTTAACAGCTTTGTCGAAGACTGCTAGTGAATCAGGCTGTGTTAAAAGAAGTTATTAAACTTTTAACGAAGTGATGTCTGAGGGAGTTTTGCATGGGGCCTAGCAGTGCATGGTTATGTATCAGTACTCGATTCCCACTAATTATACATTTTTGTGAAGTAATCGGTAGGTTTAGCTCAATAGTATGTTCAGAAGAATTATAGCACATAATACGAGTTATGTTTTGGTTAGAAAATTTTAGTTCGCCCTGTGACCACATGGATGACGCCAACAGTAGCTTTTCAACTAAAAGAGATAGAAATTAGGTGTCTTCCACAAAGTTGTAGAACAGGCATTTTGCAAAAATTCTTCCGAACATTTTGATATTCTATTTCTCTTCTATGAAAAGTTAGTGTTGACGCTCTCTATGCGGTCACAGGTGGAACTAAAATTTTCTAACCAAAACTATTGAGCTAGACCTAACGATTATTTCACAAAAATCCATAGTTCGTGAAAATCGAGTACCGATACACAACCATGCGCTGCTAGGCCCCTTGCAAAACTGACTCAGACATCACTTCGTTAAAAGTTTAATAGCTTCTTTTAACCAATCCGGATTCACTAGCAGTCTTCGACAAAGTTGTAGACAATTACATTATCTTTCTTATTTTCACTTTTAGTGATAATACGATGCATACAGTGCCACCTAGCGGCGAAAACGTGAGCTAGTGGGTTTTCTCCATGTAAATTGTCGAAAAATCCCATACAAACTCCAGGCACGTTGGTCCGGTAGCTAGACTTGTCAGATTTACTTCAAATTTGGTCCAAGTACTCCTGGTGGGACCCGAAATCGACTGAGGGGTGGGCCGATTGAGTTTTCAAAAATTCATTATTTTTCTGGGCAGTCTAGTGAAGAGGTTAACGACATGTTAGCAATTGTTGAAATATTATAATATAGCATTCAGGCACATTATGTTAAGAAGCATGAATTCAATTCTTGGGTACTCAATTATCAAAAAAAAGGATCAACATCAACTCGACAGAGATGTCCTACATTCCGTTCGGAACTGGCACTACGTTCCATCAAATATTGGTCAATCATTGGTTTGACATAAGTTTCGAATGGACTTGAACCGATAACTTTTAACTGAAAGTTTATCTTTACCATCATTAGTCAAAGTGTTATTTAGAGTCGGAATTAGAAAATAGCATACATAAAAGTCATATGCGTCCAATAGCTATGACAAGTTTACTGCGTAATTACACATATTTTATGTATACACGTGCACCCAAAACATTTCTCCAATGCAAATAATGAATTACATCGTTTCGTGCATATTTCGAATTAAAATCATGCCTTCTTTGCATTGTAGACCAAATATACCATCGGCATTTTACCAACACGACATAATCCATGATGAAATAACTTGAATGAGAATACACGCTACAGTATAATAAATTCGATGGTAAAAGTGTTAGTCCATTTATCTTGTTATGCTTTTGCCCAACACAATAATATGTCATCATACACAGTAACGCTCATACATGCTATGCCCTGGTACACATTTAACCTGTTCATGAGTATGTGTGTGAATTGCGCGGTGTGCTTTTCTTGCGGCGAAGAAGCTATGCAGCAACAGTTTCGTTTTCTCAGTCATCGATCCAGCAAAGAGTGTAATAGGGTTGCCACCTCTGGAGAGGCTTTGACTCGAAGATTTTCACTCACCTGGGAAGTGGTGGACATTGAGTGTAACTGGACAGAAATTGGACATTTTAGAGTACTGAGCGAAAAAGAGACAAAGATGTACTTTTTCATTCTTTCTGTAAGTCGTCATGGATTTTAGCACTGATTGTTTAGAAAATTAGCAAAATTATCTCACAATTACCGCTGAGTATTACATTTTTTACCGTTTAATCAGGTGTAGCATTTCATTTCCTCCGCTAATTGCCAAGAATACAAAAGCACCAGCTACTCTCGCTGTGGAGGATAAATCGAACGAGCATTGTTCTCTTCCCCAGTAACAGGAAAAGGAGAGCAAAGGAAGCAGGGCAACGGCATCACATGGGAAGCACCATGTCAATTGTAGTATATAGCGAAATATTACTTTCGTTAATTTGAAGTAAATTTCGATTTGTTTTTCATTTTCATTGTTTTGCGAACAATATTAGCAAAATTTGGTAAACTCATCTTTGCCAACTTGAAACGAAACGAACCAGAGTAATAATAAACTTAGACTTAGAATCAATTAATTTCAAAAAATTTAAAATTAAACAAAATAACAAAACCCGTTGATGTAAAACCCCGGAAGCCTGAAGATCGCTCCCGAAAACCGGAGTCTCCGGGCCAAACCCGGATGGGCGGCAACGCTAAGTGTAAACAAATGGTTTGTGTTCCGATGCTTCAATTTATTTTCGAAGGTCATTCAAATGAACTATGGAGTGCACTGCAATGATATTTGCGAGAAAAAGTTCAAACAATATGATCAATTGACATATCTGCTCAAAAGAGCAAAGCCAATGCACTTCATCACCTGCATAATTATATTAAACGGGATCCTGAATGTTGCTATTTTGCACAGAGATGCTATTCCTGCAATACCCAATCTGATCAGAGTCTAAATCTAAATCTGATCATCAAACTAATTTTCTGTTCAATTTTTCAAGCCTGTTAATAACTTACGAATCGCTGCTACCTTTGGGTTTGATGGTACACCGACTTTGTAATATAAACATAACCTAACCGATTCGATGATTGGCATAAGTTGCTTTCTGTGATTTGAAGTATGCTTGAATATCTTTAGAGCACGAGCCACTTATACATACGAATCCACTCGCGTAGGTTTCTACGGTGTAATAGCCCAATGCATTTTTGCCCAGAACCAATAGCGCTTTATATGCATTATACAAGTTATAAGTCATTTTTCGCTTTAGAATCATACTTATTCGCATGTGAATCAGGCGTCTGGCGTTTTGGTGTGTTAATAAAGCAGAAAGCAAGAATATAATATTTTCCCAACAAAGATAAAATCTGTGTGATAGAAATAGTTTCTAGTTCATAATTTGCGAGCCACAATAAATCATGTTTAAAGAGTATAACTGCACAAACAGATCTCTCTCCGCTCAAATTCTTGCAATTTCCCTACGACGAAGCAGTCTTTCCATTTAACGAGCGTGAGCTTGTTATCGTACCAAATTTGCTCTTCTGTTACAATATATCCCATGCACGCTGCATGTCGCTTCTGAGTGTCATTCCGTTGTATTTTATTCTAACACTTACCAGTATTGAAAAGCATCCTGAAAACACTACAATTATTCTTTAGTGTTTTTCTTGTCAATATCAATATTTCAAGCATATTTTCATATGTCGCAAATATTGAAACGGCCAGGCCTACTAAGCTGAGTTGGGTTTGAAGATGTTTCAAAATTAAATGGCAATTAAATTATTCATTTAATGAATAATTTAATTAACTAAACTTTTTGAATCATAATAGAGGAAGAAACGAGGACAACCGTACCGACCGTTCCATTAAAAGGTATACAGTAAATCGTTAGGAGTGACAGCATTCGACTAAAATCCCAATTCTTTTCGTTCAAGATTTGCGATTCGATGTGTGTAAATAGCGAGATCCAATCACGAACTAGCTTCGGTCGGATGTATTAAAATCCACCATTCAGAAATAAAAATAATGGTATCTGCTAGTAGCACTAAACGACACAAACTAATTGAATCATAATCCACTAGCCGTGCACAGCTCCCAAATGATTCCCTCTCGGTATTGCACAGTCCTTCTGAGAGATGCTCTATTCGCTTCAATCAGCTCGTATGATAATAGAAACAAATCTAAAGCGGCCCAATATTTAAATTTTTTCATCATTTTGGTGTACGGTTTGTGCACTATCTTGACCAATTTTCACTTTTTACGAGACAGTATTTGTCGTTATTAACGCATGTCTTACATATTCCAAGGTTTAACATAAAAATATTTTCGACAAAATGGCGAAGAAATTGATTATTTCCATTCAGTACAACAAACGATATGAAAGCCTACACGACTTTTCTTCCAAAATGTTGAAAAGGAGTCCCTATATTGTAAGATGAGTCTTTAGTAACGACAAAACTTGGACTAAAGCTAATCATTTTACAATTACTCGCATAAATAATCATTTTGGTGTATTTGTCCCAAACCCCGACATCGCACAAAAAAATATACTTTTGAAATCTCGACAAACATATGATTACGGCTTAAAAGCCAACTGTCAACATTCTCTTTGAAAAGAAATTCAATTCAAAGAGAATATTGACAGTTGGCTTTTAAGCCTTAATCATATGTTTGTCGAGAAATGATCTTTAAGTAAATCAACTTCTCAAACTGAGCTCGTTCACATATTGTTAATGAGTTAGATGAAGATCAGAGGCCCGAGATGACCACCTTGCGGGAATCTTGGTGGTTATTCAACAACATTTGAGTTTAACTTGATCCGAGAATGCCGAGCTGCTTTTGCTTCTTAAAGAAATCAAGCAGCATTACTGTATCCGAATTCGGGTTGACTATCATGAAATTGTAGTAAAAGTGCAGCTTTTCGTTTATTATTTTCGTAGCATTCTCAGAACGACCATATTGGGCGCGAATTCCCACATATGGACGTTGTCTACGTAGGAGCGTTTGCTTCTTTTATTTGAGCAAAGATGTCTTCAAGTTTATACAGTAGGATAAAATGTTAGTCAGCTCACAACTTATTTCTACAAGATCAAAGAAGTGCAAACATTTACGATCTTACCACCCAACGAAAAATGAGTTAATTTAGTTATACATCTACATGATAATTTATGCCTAACATCAATTATGCCTATAGCCATTATGCCTAACGACCATAACGTCTAACGTACGTATGCCTAATGTCCGTATACCTAGCGTATTGATGCCCAATGAGGTACACCAAAATGCTGCCCAACTACCCAGATTAGAAATCCAGGAAAACAAGCGTGATGAACTTCTCGGAATACTGTCATAGGGTTTTATCGAGATATTTTTGAAAATCGGCTATCTTTGAAAGCGTAAAAGCGAATTGTTCCTAAGCGAATGTATTGCTTTAGCATCATTGAGTTAGAAAATATTTAGTAATTTGGATTCAGACACTAATTTTTAAATGAAATTGAAATGCAATCTATAGATCACAATCGACTAACCATCTCTTTCTTCTTTTCCTTCTTCCGTACCCAATAATCCAGGGAGTTGTCTGTCTTTTTGCCTTGGTGCTTCTTGCATCCGCCGAAGATGAAAAGAAACCAGTGGCTGAAGCTAAGGTAGATGACACCAACGCCGAAGGAACGAACCTCGACGAGAAGAAACAGGACAAACGGGGCCTGCACGACTGGGCTGGCTTCGGCAGCTTCGAGGAAAAGCACGAAGTTCCCCACTTCCCCACACACGAGGAAAAGACCTTGACCGTGGTAAAGAAGATCCCAGTGCCGTACCCGGTGGAGAAGCACATCCCGGTGCCAGTGGAGAAACACATCCCCTACCCGGTGAAGGTTGGTGTACCAAAACCATACCCCGTGTACAAGACCGTACCCTATCCGGTCAAGGAAATCGTCAAGGTGCCAGTCCATGTTCCAGCTCCATACCCAGTTGAGAAGAAGGTGCCATACCCAGTCCATGTTCCGGTTGACAACCCAGTCCCAGTCAAGGTGTACGTGCCAGCCCCATACCCCGTCGAAAAGAAGGTCCCAGTGCCGGTGAAGGTCCATGTCCCAGCTCCATACCCAGTTGAGAAGAAGGTCCTGGTCCCGGTCAAGGTCCCAGTCCATGTCGAGAAGCCATACCCAGTCGAGAAGGTCGTCCATTACCCAGTGCACGTCCCAGTCGACCGTCCAGTTCCAGTCCATGTTGACAAACCAGTGCCAGTGCCAGTGGAGAAACCAGTCCCGTACACCGTAATCAAGAAGGTCCCATACCCGGTCCATGTCCCATATGACCGTCCAGTTCCAGTGCACGTAGACAAACCAGTGCCAGTGCCAGTCAAGGTCCACGTGCCAGCTCCGTACCCAGTTGAGAAGCACATTCCAGTTCCAGTGTACAAGAATGTTCCATTCCCCGTCAAGGTACCGGTCGATCGTCCAATTCCCATTGAAATCGAGAAACACGTCCCGGTGACCGTCGAGAAGCCAGTCGCAGTCCCGGTCAAGGTCACCATCCCCGTTCCAGTGCACCAAGAGGAACAACACCATGTCGAGGAACACAACTTTGGTTCAGAGGGACATCAAGAATTCCATGAGCATCACTAAGTCAAGAAGAGCCCCCATCATTTCATTATTTATATCGCGAAACTTGTGATTTTAGTTTCTAAAACTAACGCCTCAACCACTAAACAAAAAATGCGAGATCCTACCAACTAAACAGAGAAAGTAAAAACTGATCAGATGAAGCAATCGAAACGAAAAACTCACCACTCAAAAGCGACATCGAGCGAGTTCCCCGAAACTCACGGCTAGTGTGACCTTTCAGTGGCAGTATTCCGGCAGCTTACGAACTGTTTCTCGCCGTACTCGAAAAGCCCCTCTTTCCGGTCCGCAGAAGGGATTCACTCGCAGTCGCTTACCGTAGTTCCCAGCAGAAATGTACAGCAAGAAATTTTAGTTTTTCGAGCCAAGCCCAAACCAACCGAGAGATGCCTCCGTGCCAGGATCCATCTAATCGGAGCATAGCCTCGTGAAAATGGCTTGGTTTTGGATAAGAGAATTTCGCACTCATTCTCCGCACCACCAACTAATGGAACAAAATGCTCAGTTACCAAAACTTTTTGCTACCTTTTTTGTTGTTTAGATTTTTAGTAAGTGAAACAAGCAGACGAGTATGACAGGAACAGATTGATGACTGAAGGCCAAGCGGATAGCGTTTGCTAAGATAATTTTTTTTGTACATATAGACAGCCGCAAAGAGAAAAAAAAAGCTTTTTTTGTTGTTGCCCAAATATGTGATTTGTGTTTTTTCCCGAGAAAAAAATTGTACTAGCGAGGAATGTTGCCCAAATTTGTATACTTTTTTTGCGAGTAATGTTCTGTTTATATTTTTTAAAACATGAGAGAAAAACAAGCCAAAAAAAATGAAATAAAAGTTGTGATAAAAAAAAACGAAACCGATAAAACGGAAATTGTTTTTAATCGACCATCATTTTATAATATATAAGAAAGAGAAAATCAGCCAACGTTCGCCAAAGCAAAGCAGGTTATGCAAAGTCCCAAAAGCGAACAAGTCCGCCGATAGTGAAAAATAGAAAATTGCAGCATTGCAACACAACATATACGTACCGACGTGTTGCAACCGCGGCTTCGATACGATGCCGCAATTTTGCTACACTTTCGTAAGATCGAACGCAGCTGGCGCCGAAGGCCTCCATGCTGACTGAACAACCCGGTTGAGCCCCGAAATGAGCCATGAAAGCATGCCATGAAAGCGAGCTGCTACCAAAACTGGGTTAATCTTGGTACAGCTAGGAGAAAAAAAAGTTTCCTCGCGTATTTCGGTGTTACGCTTTTACGATCGTATGGCGGGGTGCGCAGTTTGTCGCGAAACTTCGAGAAAATGCGCTTGTGTCATCGATTCGGACGCCAAGTCGAACGTAATGGATTTAACGTAATTAGCGGTGCTGATTCTTATCTTCATCGTCATAATGTTACTCAAATGCTTTCGAAATCAGGCCTATGCTCGTAAGCTGAGGTAATTATTAAACTATTGCAATAATTCCAAACGATTGTACATGTACACCTACCGGTCACGTGATTTATGACCGCACGAATGTTCGTACCACAGACAGCCTGCCATACAACAGGCTTTCAACGAGGAGAGCGATTCTCATTATCTGCATCGGAGCACTCGGTAGGCCTGCCGATTATATCCATCAGCTATTACGCTGCATCTTCAGTTTCAATCAAATTTACCTCCTCTTCATTAGGACCGAGGCATGTTTTATTTCAATTGCTACATAACTTGAAAAACGTTTAATTGACTGAGTTTGAATCTGTCTGCGAAAGGAATGTGAATCAAATGCAGCTATCCGTCGAATTGAAAGTAGATCGAAAACGGATTATCGGCCAATCGGAAGCGGGTATTATGCCTTGCAGGATATTTTCTCAAACTGCGATTATACTAAAGCTCAGCTCAGAGTAGTGTGTAACATTCTCCTATTTTAATGCTAGAGTGGTCCAAAACAAAGTTTTTCGTACGATAACCGTCCAACCCACTTTTTTAACGGGCCGATAGGACTGCAGCTTATAGCTTAGGGGATCTCGGTCCATCCCGCGTGACAAAATTTGAAAAATGACGTCATTTTCCGGATACACTTCCAGATCTTGGTGGTCAACTGCTTCGTATCCGTCGCCCGCCAATTATTTTTGTACACTAGTGCACTGAGGGAGCTGAAAAAATTCTCAATGGGACGGCACTGGGACAAGTTGGTCAGGTTCCTTTCATTTGGCACGTACGGTATCTTTTTCGGCTGAAAATACTCCAGTGTCTTCTTGGCGTGATGGGAAGACGCCTTGTCCGGTCAGGATCTGTACTTCCCATCCGCATGATGCTACTTTAAGAAAGGCAGAAGAATTTTCTCAAGACACTCCTCCTGGTACACTTTGAAATCCCTCTGTCCGATAATGCGATGTACAGCGTAACTTTTTTCAAATTTATCCTCAAACTTATATATTACTTCGGGGGGTGTGGCCGACTTGTCGCTGGAATAGTATCTGTCATTTCCTGGAATGTATATCTTCGATAGCGGAAAGTAACTTTAATCGTCCAGCACGAACGAAGTCCCGCGGTATAGTTCTTCGTCATCCACCGGCACTGCGATTTCACGATCGCTATCTGCTCGTCCGTGTACTCGAGGGACCGAGTTTACTTCCGACAGATGATGTCCTCCATCTTTAGGGTTCGGTGAATCAAGGTATGGAAGCAGTGGTATTTTCGGCCGGCGTCACGCAAACTCGTTCCGTCCTTGTTGTCGAACAGCTTTTTCAACGCATCCTTCTTCTTTCTTGTCATTGTCTTCGCCGGACAGCCAGTATCAGGTAAACTGTACTGACGGGCACGTTTTCGTCTCAAAAGTGGTCTACCGTAAACTTTTTTCCACGATGACCATGCGTTTCGTAAAACCATACAACACGCTCGCGGAGTGCTTGCTATTTCAACGTTGAGTTTAAAATTTTAATTTGTTACAACAGACATCCAGGTTCGAACAAACAATTTCAAAATACTTGTATTGTTACAAATATTCGTTAGAGCACTACGGCCCTCATACTGGCATATTCCAGTATAATTATGACGGTCACTTCAATTGCGTGGTCCACTGTCAATTAAATAAACTCACGCACTGCACGGAACAACGACGGAATCACCTCTGATGGTAACATCACAATTACCTTTCGATGCGAGGTAAATTATTTTACTTAACTTTTACGTTTGAGAATTTAAGACTTTAGACTTCAGAACTTAAGCCAGCCTTTAGAAGTTTAGAAACTGTAGAAATAAAAAAATAAATAAACTTTTTAATATTAGAAACTTTAGAAATTTAAAAACTAGAAATTTAGAAGCATTTAAAATTTAAAAACTTTAGAAATTGAGAAACTTTTGAAATTTAGAAAGCTAAAAATCTTAAAAATCAGGGAACTTTGGAAATTTGCGTTGCGTAAGCACAGTATACTTCGTAGATTGCAGACTGATGACTCTCATTTCCAGCCAGACTACGTGAGGAGCATTGTTTGGGAATAAGTACCACGGATTGGGTAGTGGGTGGGTTGTTAGTCAGGATTCGCTTCAAGCAAGCGATGCGACTGAGACTATATTTTCGTGCATGTTTGAATAGTTTATTGACTGTAGGATACGTAAATCTTCTAGGCAGTTTGTTTAGTGTTTATTTGACCAACTAGGAACCGAATCCACTGGGTCTTTAATGCGGATGGGAAATACGCATGGTCTTGTCTGAGTGAATGGCTTTTGAATTATGTATGAGGGTGGAGAATTGACAATTCGCAAGATCAATTCAAATCCAATTACCAATTTGCGGCAATCATTTCAGCACGAGGAACAAATGTTTTATGGTCATATTTAATGCTTTACTTTTAGTCCATTAACTCATCAGTCAATTATACTGAGCTAAGAATAAGTACGTACTATTTGGAAACGGGAGGTGTTTGATTCGTGCATGATGTTAATATCGTTTAGGAACGCAGCATGTGTATTTTTTCTGTTTCGCGTCTTCATTGTAATATCGGAACGTTTAACTCGAACGAGGTGGAAAATTTCAAGTTACAGGATCTCGATATGCTTGTGATTATACCAATAAGGATCATTTATAAATTCTGCCACGCTATTAGGAGGAAGAGATATCAATAATTGTGACATAAATGGAAGGGGAGCTTGTCATGTGCTTTGACGCAATCGGCCGTTTTACGCACGATTGCGCCATGTATATAGTAAATTCCATAGAACATGAACACTTTTGCTAGTAGCGGCACAAAAGTGCTACTACAAAATGGAGAAAAAACTAAAATAATTTGATTCGTATTAGACCAAGGGGAAAAATAGCGTGGTAATATGACAGAGAGTTAGTTAGTATTAGGTAATCTTTGCGTGACATATTTTTTGAATGTTCCACCATGCCACTTTTAAACTCATTGTTTACGGTCCATTTTACATTGTCGACAACACTCCCGACAGCCGGCTGTCCGGAGTTCAAGTTGTTTTCGATGAAGCAATCTCAGTAAACTATTAGCCAGAGTTTAAACGCCTAGAAGATTTACGTATCCTACAGTCAAATGCTGCGTTCCTAAACGATATTAACATCATGCACGAATCAAACACCTCCCGTTTCCAAATAGTACGTACTTATTCTTAGCTCAGTATAATTGACTGATGAGTTAATGGACTAAAAGTAAAGCATTAAATATGACCATAAAACATTTGTTCCTCGTGCTGAAATGATTGCCGCAAATTGGTAATTGGATTTGAATTGATCTTGCGAATTGTCAATTCTCCACCCTCATACATAATTCAAAAGCCATTCACTCGGACAAGACCATGCGTATTTCCCATCCGCATTAAAGACCCAGTGGATTCGGTTCCTAGTTGGTCAAATAAACACTAAACAAACAAATAAATTAATTTGTTCAGTCGAAAGAAATGTCAGCTCGATTGGCATCAACCGGCGGATACGTGTTCCCTTACAGTGCCATCAAATGAAAGTACCTTTAAAATTACATGCGACAAAATATGTGCAATTCAGAATATAACGAAATGAAGATTGTTTAATTATTTGCATTTAAAAAAGATCGCAGACGAAAATAGCTGACCACCGCCGGAACTTTAGAAATTTATAAGCATAGAAATTTGGAAAATGTTAAAACTATAGACTTAGAAACTTTAGACTTTATAACTTTAGATTTTAAAATTCTAGATTTAGAAGTTGAGTAATTTAGACAGTTTAGAAAGCTTAGAATTAAGAAACTTTAGAAATTTTTGAACTTATTCAGAAACTTTAGACTTAAGACTTTGGACTTTAGAATTTTAGACTGTTGAGAATAAAGAAAATTTAGAGCATTAAAACCGTTTGAATATGAAAACTTGAGACTTTGGAGAGTTATAAACCCTAAAACTTTAGAAACTGGAAATTTGGAAACTGGGTATTCAGTAAATGGGAAATTTAGAAACATTAGTAATTCAAAAACTTCAGAAATTTAGAAACTTTTGAATTAAAACTTTAGACTTTAGATTTACTTTAGAGCTTTAGACTATAGAGCATTGAACTTTAGAATATGAGACTCGATAACTTTAGAATTTTGAACTTTAAAAATTTAAAAAATCAGAACCTTTAGAAATTTCAGAACCTTTAGAACAACCAGACTTTAGACATTTGAACTTCAGAACTTGAGAACTTTGACATTCTAGACTTTAGAACATTAGTTTTTAGAACATTAGACATTAGATCATTATACTTGAGAGTTGTAGACTTTCGAATTTTAGGCTGTAACTTTCGAAAATCTAGAAACTTTAGAATCACGAGCTTATGAACTTGAGACTTTACAATTGTATACTATAGAGTTCAACACTTAGAAAGTTTAGAAATTTTAGAACTTTAGAACTTCAGACACTTTAGAACTTCAAATTTAAGACTTAAGATTTTAGACTTTGTGCTTTAGAATTTTAGAGTTTAGAACTTTAGGCTTTGAAAATTTAGACATAAGAAAGTTAAAAATCTAAGACGCTTTATAAATTTAAAAAGTTTAGAAATATGGAAACTTGAGAGACATTAGTGAACTATAAATTTTAAATAATTAGAAACTGGAAATTCAGATACAGGAAAACTAGAAACAGGAAACCTAGATACTTGAAACTTAAAAACATTAGCAATTCAAAAAAATTTAGAAAATTAGAATTTTTAGAAACTTTAGAACACAGAAATCGAGAATTTTGGCATTTTACCATTATAGTTTAGAAATTTAGAAAGTTTAGAAATATAGAATATTAGACTTTTGAGCAATATTTCAAAAAGGCGTAGACGGTTCTACGTGCATTAATTTCCAAAAATTTTTGTTCGTTACCCTATTTTATACAGCAAAACTATCTGAGAACGAGTTACAGGGAATGAATACTTCTGTACGAAAAAATGTACACTGGAAAAATGTCATTATTCACAAAAACGAAAAATTATGCAAAAAAAGTGAATTTGCGAAAAAAACGGTTTTTTAATTTTTTATATTTTGTCAACAAATAGCTAAAGAGAAAAGACGCGTTTTGAATGTGATTTCATGGTGGAGAACTTGTTGGTAAAAAAGGTTTTTCTAACAATAACTTTATACATGTTTTGCCTTTCTCAATAGAAACGTATTGAAAATGAAAATACAACGTTCCTATAGGCTGCTATTGAATTTCTGATGGATCCGACTTCCGGTTCCGGAATTACAGGGTGGTGAGCACGATCACGCAGAAAATGTCGATTTTAATATATTCTACAATGAATGTATAAAGGTGAAATTTTTTCCAAAATATGACCACAATTGCTTCGATTTTCAGTATTAGGTCACTAACATCCATTCAAAGTCTTTTTGCCCACATTGGCCACCATCATCGGTTCTGGAAGCCCCGGCGGAAGTATCCAAATTCAGAATAACAGTCACATCGGTTTCTCGGAGATGGCTAGACCGATTCAACCAAACTTAGTCTCAAATGAAAGGTGTTGCGCCCCCGTAAATGGCTATTTAATTTCATCCCGATCCGACTTCCGGTTCCGGAGTTACACGTTGTGGCGTGCGATCACATAACAAATTGCGATTCAAAACGATACTCCGATGAATGCAAAAAAGGTAAAAATTTCGCTAAAATGTCTCTCAAACAACTTAAATTTTCTGTTCTAGGTCACCGACGGCCAACCAAACTTTCGTTGACTAATTTGACCACCATAGACGGTTCCGGAAGTGCCCGGGAAAAGCGGCCATCTTTCAAAATTGACGAACTCACATCAGTTTCCCGAAAATGGTTTTCCCGATTTTCACAAACTTAGTCCCAAATGATAGCTATAATATCTCCACAGATGTCTATAAAATTTCGTACGGATCGCTTATATGGGTCCGGAAATATAGACTAAACCGTCCGGTCACATATGAAATTCCCATTTAAGCCGGAACTCAAAATTTTTTTTCAAAGGGGGCACCCCATGAAATTTCAGAAATCGAATTCGTATTTTTGATGCCAAACATCTTTAAAATGCATAAAACGTCGAGATTTTATGTTACCTCGAAAATTTTAGTTTTTTTCGCACCTTTTTGCCTTTCTCGATAGAAAGGTATTGCAATTGCTCTGAAAACCGACTTTTTAACGCAGGCCCGGAGGGCCGAGTGACATATACCATTCGTGGCTGGTTTTTCTTTTGCAAAATTTTAGAACTCGAATAGTGATTTCTTTTCTTGTATATAGTGGTCAAGTCATGTATAATAAAATTGTAATGTATACGTTTGAAAGCTTTTAATAAATATAAGCAATTAAAAAATTCTCGTCTTCATGATTGAGAAAGGCACAATTGCACCGCTAGGTGGATTAAAACAGGTTTTTAAATGTCAAATTACTTGACATACAAAACAGTAATTTTATTACTGAATATAATCCTATTATCATTTAAATCAAAATGCATTTAACAAAAATCTCCCAAAATGCGATAGTTGTCGAGATATTTGGAATTTTGCTCCATTAAAAACAATTAATTCCTGTAAACAATTAATTCCTGTAATTATGCCCTATTTAAGTTATTCGCGTTACCCCATCATAAAATGTCAATAATCTGATATTTATCTTTTTAAAGACGTACAAGAAACTTTTTCAATGTTTTTGGGTCATGAAGAAGCTTTCATTAAAAAAGTTTTCATAACAATAACTTTTGACATATTTTTATAATTCATACTATTTACAGTTAAAAATACAATTTTCTTTTTGAATGTGATTTTAAGCGACGTTTTGAATTAAAATGCTCGTAACAAAAATTTTCTGAAATCAAGTGGTTCGCGAGATATTTTAAATTTTTATTTTAACAACACAATTATTTTGTTGTACTATGACCATAAGTTATTTGCATATCTCCATCAACAAAAATAGGTTTTTCAAAAAACTTATAAAAATTCTCGTAACTTTACCCTTGACATCAAGACGATATTGTAAACCATTTGAAAGCTACATGAAAACAATCAAAATATGATTTAACTATATAGTTTAAGCACCAGACCCTATGGATTAATCTTAGTTTTCGTATGGCTTTCAAATTGTTTACAATGTCGCCTTGACGTCAAAGAGAAAGTTACAGAAAATGTTATGGGCCTTTTGAAAACCTGTTTTTGTTTATGGAGAAAAGTGAATAACTTATGAAAAGTTCACAATAAAACAAAATAATTGGGCTGTTACTCGAATTAATTGTTTGTGTTGGAGCAAAATTCCAAATATCTCCACAACTATCGAATTTTAGAAGATTTTGGTTAAATGCATTTTGATTTAAAATGATACTTATAATTATATTCTGTAACAAAATTAAAGTTTTGTATGTTAATTAGCATGAAATTGAAAAACATGTCTAAAGTTATTGTTCGAAAAACATTTTAACGGATAAGTTCTCCATCATGAAATCACATTCAAAATGTTTCTTTTTCTTTAAACTTGTGTTGATAGAATATAAGAAAAATTAAAAAAATGGCTTTTTGCAATTTCAAATATAAATTTTTAACACATTTTTTGTTTTTGTGACAAATGACACAACATTTTTTCAGTGCATTTTTTTCGTGCAGAAGTATTCATTGCTTATAACTCGTTCTCAGATAATTCGCTGTTTAAAATACAGTAACCGAACAAAAACAAATTTGAAATTAGAGCACATAGAAACGTCTACGCTCTTTTAAAAAATTGCTCTTGGGTCAAAATAATCTTATTGACTGTGGAAAATGTTTAATTTACCACACCGGTGTAACGTGTAAAGTTTCATCGGAATCTAAGATGGTTGGTCACGATTGTAAAGATTTTCGGACAGATCTTCGTGGAATTCCTCTTGAGTAAAATGTAAATATAACTTTCTAATGAGCTAGAATTTCGATATAATGAGACAAACTGTTCTCCTTCAAAATATCTGAAAAATCAAAACTGAAAAGTTATTAAATATAACCATTTTTATAAAACACCCTAGTTTTATAAAACATCCTAGTCTTTTAATGAAAATACATAGCTATTCAATTAAAATATACTGAAACCTCCCTATACGAACTATTTGCCTTTCTCATATAAAGAAAGGCTATGCAATCACTGTAAAAATCGACTTTTTAACCGAGGCCCGGAGGGCCGAGTGTCATACACCATTCCATTCAGTTCGTTGAGATCGGCAAATGTCTGTGTGTGTATGTATGTGTGTGTATGTGTGTGTATGTGTGTGTGTCATTTAAACTCACACAATTTTCTCAGAGATGGCTGAACCGATTTTCGCAAACTTAGTTTCATCTGAAAGGTATAACGCTCTCATAAGCTGCTATTGAATTTTTAGTTGATTTGACTTCCGGCTCCGGAGTTACGGGTTGAAGAGTGCGGTCACACAGCAAATTCCCATATAAACTGGTACCACCATGATGCTAAAATGATGTAAAACATATTAAAATTAATTAAGTTTTGTATTTTTTGTGTTTCGAATTCATCTCGTCAGTAACTAGCACCATCTGGGTGTCTAGTTAGACGATGTATCTGAACTAGTACCCAAATTAGCACTAGTTAGACACAAAAAATTCCAAACAGTTCACACGACATATGTGAACGCCTAAAGCCACATGTCCCGAGTGATGTCCCGGGAAGCAAATATAGCTCTGGTTTGCTGACGAAAAAAAAAATACAAAACTTAATTAAAATTAGGTCTTGTGCCCTTAACGCGCAAAACGGTTTAGTCCAATTTTTATTGCATAATACCAGGCGTTTGGTTTCTTGAACCAAAAGACAAGAGTTCGCCTTCGCTTTCTCGTCAGCAAACCAGAGCTATATTTGCTTCCCGGGACATCACTCGGGACATGTGGCTTTAGGCGTTCACATATGTCGTGTGAACTGTTTGGAATTTTTTGTGTCTAACTAGTGCTAATTTGGGTACTAGTTCAGATACATCGTCTAACTAGACACCCAGATGGAGCTAGTTACTGACGAGATGAATTCGAAACACAAAAAATACAAAACTTAATTAAAATTAGGTCTGGTGCCCTTAACGCGCAAAACGGTTTAGTCCAATTTTTATTGCATATTAAAATTGATGTAACATTACTCTAGTTTGCGGGTCTGGATCACTAATGATCAATCAAAGCAGCTTTGACCACATTGGCCACCTATGTCGGTTCATGACGCCCCCGGGGAACCCGCCAAGTTCCTAAGCTAATATCACACCCATTCCACAACGAATTTTCTACCGATTTTTACAAACTTGATTTCAAATGAAAGATATAGTAATGCCATTAACTGCTGCTGAATTTCATTCGGTTCTGACTCTTGCTTCCGGAGTTACAGGGGTGTTAGTAAGGATACACTGGAATTTCCCATATAAATCGGTACAATCGTAATACCTCAGAGGCTAAAATGGTCACCAAATTACTTCTAATCGCAGATCTAGATCACTGATTGCCAATCAAACATTCTTTAAATATATTGTCCACGATCGACGATTCCGGAATTCCGGGCATATTCCACAATTAAAGTCACATTGGTTCATCGGTGATGACTGATCCGATTTTCTCAAACCAAGTCCTAAATGGAAGGCAAAATATGCAGTTGAGTATTGCGTCGCCGCACCTCCCCCCCCCCCCCCGCACAGTGATGCCGAGGCGGAAAAAAGTCAAAAAAATGAACCTTTTAATTTTGTTCCAAGGTTATTTTTGTATTATTGTACAGTATATGAGAAATGATTTGCCAAAATTTCAGGACGTTTGGATGAGTGGTTGGTCCGCTACAGTATTTCAAAGTTCAGTGCGCTCATTGTTCGATTTTTTCTTCCCTTGTAAAATATATGGAGAAACTGAAACAAACTTTATCTCGATTTTCAAATAGGAGCACACACTTTCTCGCATGTAACACTAGGCCCATTTTGAATATTTTTTTATCAGCTTTTCGAAAATCTCTATGACATCTTGCGCAATTTTGCGCAAACCACATCTTTTTGGTATTAACAGTGTACAGGTATACATCGATTTAACGTACTTGAGGGATTCCATGGGAAAGTGGCTGACCATAAAATATGACCATCTCCGAATCGAACAAAACTTTGCAGTTGTGTTCGGATCATGAATCTCCATGATTTTTTCTGTCAATTTTGATACAAGAGCATTTTTTAAAAAGGGCGTAGAAATTTTTGCATGCAGCATGAAAATAAAAATTTCTCGGTTACCGTATTTTATACAGCAAAACTATCTGAGAAATAGTTGCAGGGAATGGAAACTTCTACACGAAAAAATATACACTGATTTTTTTAAATATTGTAGTTTTCGAAATATTTTAAATTTTGTTCCAATAAATGCAATAACAATTATTCCATTTGTTTACGACCTTTTCATAAGTTATTTGTGTTTCTCCATCAAGAACAGAAGGTTTTGCAAAATGCTCATAAAATATCCTGCAACTTTCCCGTTGACATCAAGGCGATATTGGGAACAAGTTGAAAGCTACAAGAAAACAATGAATATATGATTCAGCTATAGGATCAGATGATCAAACTATATAGTTGAATCATATTTTTGTTGTTTTCTGATAGCTTTCAAAAGGTTTACAATAACACCTTGATGTCAAAAGAAAAGCCACAAGAAATTCAATGAGCATTTTCATAAACCTACTATTTTTGAAAGAGAAACGCGCACATCTTATGAAAAGGTCGTAATCAAACAAAATAATAGTTTTGGTTAAAACAAAATTTAAAATATATCGAAAACTATTATATAAATTATTTGTTATGAGCATTTTGATTTGAAATAGTATTTGGAATTATATTCAATAATAAAATAGTATTCTTTATTGAAAGGAGTATGAATTTTAATAATATGCTAAAAGTTGTTAAGAAAACTTTCTTTTTTCTTTTCGATCAAGAAGAGTTTAAATTAAATTAAATAAGAGTTTGTAAACTCCAAAATTAAACCGAAACTCAAAGAAAAATGTTTTCATAAAATATTTAGATACATGTATGAGAGACGAAATCGATTGAATTCACCTAGTAGTGCGATGACGAATTTCGCGCCAAATCGTATTCAGAGTTGGCAGCACCCTCTCAGATTTTAATGAAACTTTCTGTACATGAAGATTTGCATACTTTGTTTTTCCAAAAAAGATCTAGACTGTCTTTTGAAAAGGGTCAAACTTTATTTACCAATTTTTTTCAAATGGCTATAGTCAAAAAATGACAAATCCTACAAAAAAATGTTGTGTGAGTGATTTTCCCAAAATTAGTCAAATTTTTGAATAAAAATATTGAAAAAATTCTCCATTGACTCCTACACTAAAAAAATCGATTTTAAAAATTTAAAATCGATTTGCAAAAAACCCCATTTTTGATTTGGATGAATTTTTTTTTCAAGATAGGTAATTAAGTTCCCTACCTACCGTCAAAATTTCAAGTTGGGCACTTTCAAGGAAAAAAAGTAATTTGAAAAAAAACTTTTTCTTGTTCAAACTGTTTTTTTTTTCAGTGTATTTTTATCGAAAACTAAACCAATGAAAGTCATAATCATCTCAGAATCCAATTTCCCAAGTGCCTATTGGCCGGATACATGTAAAAACTATCAGTAACGAATTTGGTGTATTCATAACAAACTTGAATGAAGCACGGGTGGAATGATCTTGACCTAATGTTGTATATTAAGGCGTATTTCCTGAGTGTTGCTATGTGAGCGTGAGTCCTTCGCTTTGTCTTACCCACTTTAGCTTATATTATCCACCAGTAACGACCAGTAACGACCACTTGCTAATTTAAAGTTTACATTCAAGTTTGTTATGAATATATACCAAATTCGTTACTGATATTTTTTGCATGTATCCGGCCAATAGGTAGTTGGGAAATTGGATTCTGAGATGATTATGACTTTCATTGGTTTAAAAATACACTGAAAAAAAAATTCAGTTTGGACAAGGAATTTTTTTTTCAAATAACTTTTTTTCCTTGAAAGTGCCCAACTTGAAATTTTGACGGTAGGTAGGGAACATAATTACCTATCAACAAACAAAATTTCATCCAAATCTAAAATGGGGTTTTTTTGTAAAACGACTTTAAATTTTTTAAATCGATTTTTTTCAGTGTAGGAGTCGATGAAGAGTTTTTTCAATATTTTTATTCAAAAATTTTACTAATTTTGAGAAAATCAATCCTACAACATTTTTTTGTAGGATTTGTCATTTTTAGACTATAACCATTTGAAAAAAATGGTAAAAAAAAGTTTGACCCGTTTCAAAACACAGTCTAGATGATTTTTGGAAAAACAAAGTATGCAAAGTGGCTTTTTGTGACAAAGTATTCATGTACAGAAAGTTTCATTAAAATCTGAGAGGGTGCTGCCAACATTTGTTCGAGTTGGCGCGAAATTCGTCCGATGAAACCTTTCTTCTATCAACTAAGGGTAAGGTAAGGTATTCTCGGTGAAAAAACTATCTAACTCAAAAAACATTTTTTGGTGATGTAGAGTATGAATTTCCTTACAACAATGCAACATTTGAACAATGTTTTCCTTAATTTTCATAGCAATATATTGAAAATTGGGTGAGTGACACTGAATCTTCAGGAGATACCTCGAAAAAATGCGATGTACAATATACAAACTAATCTACTAACACACTCTGTATCTCCAAATTTAAAGAAAACGTGTCTTTGTACCAAATTAACCTTATCCCCTCCTTAATATGTATAGGTTGTAATAGCATGTGTATCATATGAGGTTTTTAGTTCGGAGGGCCAACAAAGAACATTTTTTAGAAGATTTCATCCAACATGCGCTATTGACAGTCTGCGTTCTGGTGGTTAATATATTACTTTGATAAAATATGGCGAGTGGGAGTTCACATATGAAGAGTGAGAAGGGAGGGGTTCGGTGCATTAGTGGCATTTTGCTCGTAATATTTGATTTTAACGTTTTTAATTTGGTTTGTGTTCTAAATAGCAGTTTTTGATATATGGTTGTTTATTGACACAGATGACAAATTTTGATCAAGTAGTCATCGACATTTTGCATCTATGATTGATCTTACCTACTTGTATCTGGTTGAATCACTTAAAATTGGCCATCTAAACTAATCAGTTCGTATTAACTCACAAGTGCTACGTTATGTTTATGGTTCAAAAAACATATTTTCTTTATGAAGATTATCACTTGATATACTAACCACTTGTTATTCTCCTCAATTCTGTGCATACATCATGAATGCACCAGTTAATGGTAAGTTTTGTTCGAGGTTTTGTCTCATTAAATTTGAAGCTTTATTTTTGTTTAATTTAAAAAGCATTATGATTTTACTGTTTATGATAAATCTCTTCTACTTTTTATAAACAATAAAATTTAAATTTTATCCAAAGCTTGAGTTTGTGAAGCTCACAATAATAAGTTATTTTTGAAAGATATCATTTTATAGCTCGATATACTCCCCACACGAAGTATTCATGCCTTCAACAAGGTTATTTCAAACGACAGCCTCAACAAATTCGCTAAAGACACGAAGTCTGCTACTATTGTTTTTGAAAAATTTATTCTGCACATTTTTAAAACTTCAAAGATGACGGTTTCGGAATGCCATTTTGACAGTAAGTTTTCACCAAACCGAATTTCTGGCCGCTGACTCCAAGTAAGTAGAAACAAAGTCGTTCTACACTCGTCCACAAGAAACTTCTTCGAATACTGCTTATATATTACAATTCGGTGAAGACCCGATTTAATCAGCCCCCGATTTGATCAGCCCCCGATTCAGTCTGCCCCCGATTTTGTCAGCCCCCGATTCGATCAGCCCCCGATTTTGTCAGCTTTTTGACCCGATATTGTCAGCTTCATATCAAACTATGTTCTATGGGCTCTAACAGACAAACAAGGCTGAATCCGAGTAAATCCTTTCTTGAGCATATTTTTCTTATCTTAAAGATGCAAAGATGCAAAAATAAAAAGATCAATCTACTTTAAATTTTCCTTCTAAGCAAAATTTATATTAAATAATCAGAAATAGTTATGAGGCTTCAGGAACTAAAGAAGAATATTCTAACAGCTTCGGTTTATTCTAAAGAGAGAAAGAAATATGTCCCGATTTAGTCCCCGTTTCGTAAAATACACCATGGGGCTGATAAAAACGGGTCTTTACTGTATTTATTATTCACTTTGCCCCACATTAATTGGTACATTTTTTTTGAGGATATTTTTTTCAATTGCAACGAACTACACTAATATTTTAGTAGTTTTCAAGGAGTTATTTTATCGACTTCTTCCAAAATTTGGCGAACTTACTCCCATTCTTTTTCCCTTCTTTATTTCGACTATTATGTAGTCAAATTTTCTTTTTTACTTTTTAACGATATTCAGTTAGCTAGAGATTACTGAGTAGGGAAAGTTATGAAAATTTAGAGCCATTGTACTCAAGTGAGAGCAAGGATGTGAAATATACAGATCGGAAAACTAGAAGTAGCAAGGTCATTAGAAACAGGCTTCAAATCTTACGGTCTAATCTTTTGTCTTCTGCTGCTAGCAGTTGAGCTTAGGCAGAATTACTACGAATCGCTCAAGTCTACCTACATGTCTCAACGGCAAAAACAGACTTGTCCCTCTTTAACGTGAGAACCGATAAAAGAGAAGTGAAGTAAGATCACCACTAAAAACCTGTCGACGATTACTCTCATTCGTGCGATAGTTTATGTTAAAAGGATATCCTAAATTATTTGGTATGCTTAAGGGATTATATGTTGCGAATTGAGTATTATTTTTTAATAAACTGAGTACTGACCGTCGCTCCACAACGCAGTTTATTTTTCATGGCTTGCGGTGAGCACGATCTCTCCAATTGCTGAACTGAATATTATAGAATAGGCGTTAGTTTTTAATATTCTTTACAGATTTTACTCACCCAGATTTAAATCGCGCAAATGGCTCTGAATCAGACCCCTAAGACGATTTCACTAGATTTTCAGAGCAGCGTGAACAGTGCACTAGCGCGGGTGACAGAAGTTTGTCGAAGAGTTTCGCGAAAAAAATGTTTTAGTAATGATAATGATTTTCCGTGACGAGATATGAGAGTTTTTTTATAATATGTTCTTTGACATTAGGATTAGTAACATTAATTCAAATCAAAGATATTACTGGGAAGTCACTTTTAAAAAAAGTCGATATCGAAGTAAAGTTTGAACTATTCACGCATGCACTTCAGAGGTAGCCTGATATCAAGAGCTGCAATTTCAGTTCTTAGTTCACAGTCGTGTTGGAAACTTGAGTAAGCGCAATTGAGAGTATGAAATTCAAATAGATTAAAAAAAATCGATTTTTTTGGCCCAGCACTTTAGGAAAATTCAGTTTTTCCTACACAATGCATTGATTGAAGAATTTAGATATGTTATTAACAGAGCATTAGTAATAATTCGTTTGTCCGTCTATTTTATGAGCCATTTTTTCGCTTTTCCAATGATTTGGTTCAGCCTTTGAGATTTCTAGCACTGATGTTGTCCTATGCTGATTTGAGCGTTTCTCTGAGTATGTGTTATCAAAAGCATCGCGAAACATCAAGTTCTAAATGTTCTCAATCGAAATAATATTCGAAGAGAGTGCTAAGAGTTATAAGAAATGTCTCACACTGTTAGGTGGATTAAAAGCGTTTTTTTTATCTGTGTGACTTTAGTTCAAAATTGTTTTTTTCTCTCAACTTTTTTATTGAAAATCGAATAAAATAAAAGATCTACAATTTGGCATCATTCCAAATCTAATTTGGATAATTTCAAAAACCAGAAGAATTTTTTTCATTTTGGAACCGTAAAAAGTTAATGAATCAAACATATTGAAATGGGAGTACTACCGAAAGAGAAAATGAATATTCATGCGAGTCTATTTTATTTAAATAAAGTTATGTGTTTCACCACACACCAGAAAATAATGAAATTCAAACGACATGTAAATCAATACGAATGTAAACATACACAGCTTGAATCAAAAATTTGATTGAAAATTAAGTTGAATGCGATGTACTCAATGGGAGCATCAAAAAGCATACGATTTTACAGTTTCGTTCGTGTGATATTGCATGTCATTTATTTTACAGCAATATTGGTTTAAAAATACATTAAAGTGCATTGATATCCCGTTTAATGAAGCTGTAATTTTCAATCAACGTGTAAATTTATAAAAAAAAATTCGTTGAAGAAAGCACGACAAGTGGTGTGTGTGTGGTGGGACTTAATTTTACATACATATTCATGCTCCAAATATGTGCATGAACATAAATTTAAAATTATAAAAAAAAGTTCTGTGCATTTTATTGACGGTTCAGTGTCCTTTCGATTCAAAACTACTATAGTCGATACATTGATTTATCCAAACACCTTATTTCAAGCAAATTTCACAATTTTAAATTTTCAAGTAAATTGGTTAAAAAAGGAATAATTTTTAGATTTCTTTGCGATACAGAGAGTGGTAATAGTCAACCAATTTCCACTGTATATGGCAACATTTGAAGAATAATTTCTTTAGTTTGCATAGCAAAGTGCTAGAAATTGAGCGAGTGATAGTGAATCTCCAGAGGCACTTTGAAAAAATGCAGTGTCCATCATAACTCAAAATGTACTGGACCAATTGTTTAGAGATTTTGTACAATCCTTCCTGGACCCAAGTAACCACGTGAAATTTTCTTTAAATTATTTGAAATTGTTTTTAACGTTTCGCGTTCCGCTCTTCAGCACATGACAGCCGTCTTGACCGTCATACAGCCACCCCCCATTTACCTCCCTATCATGATATCTTCAGGTATTAGGGCTATGTAGACATCATATTCGTAATCAGCGACCCAAAATTACCCAAGAAACCATTGTTTGAAAATATTTAATACACTTTTTAAAATTTTTCCGACTTTTGCATGAAGAGGAATCACTGTGCCCCGCCTTGCCCTTACACCTCCCTCCTTCATCACTCCCCTCCTCTTGGACCACCCACACGCCCGCATTTCCTTCATCCACCTCGTATACCGAAATAAGATGAAGGATTTCTGACGCAATCTCCATTCCCAATCTACTAACCCCCCATTCCCTACACGTTCAAACCCATTCCACTAACCTTTTCAAATTATAATCACATGAAGATAACATTGAACTCATGCTTATTAAGCTAATTAAATATTATTCTTTTGCCTTTCTCATATAGAAAGGTTATGCAATTGCTCCAAAAACCGACTTTCTAACCGAGGCCCGGAGGGCCGAGTCTCATATAACATTCGACTCAGTTCGCCGAGATCGCAAATTATCTGTGTGTATGTATGTGTGTATGTATGTATGTATGTATGCATGTATGTATGTATGTATGTATGTATGTATGTATGTATGTATGTATGTATGTATGTATGCATGTATGTATGTATGTATGTATGTATGTGTGTATGTGCGGATTTGTTAACAAAATGTCCACATCGGTTTCTCGGAGATGGCTGAACCGATTTTTACAAACTAAGATTCAAATGAAAGGTATAATATTCCCATAGGTTGCTATTGAATTTCATTTTCAACCGACATCTTGTTCCGGATTACGAGTTGAAGAGTATGGTTACAAAACAAAATTTGTTGATTTGTCCACATCGGTTTCTCGGAATTTTCTGATCCGATTTTGACAAACTTGATTTTAAATGAAAGGTCCATCAGCTGTTGTTGAATTTTGTGTGGATCCGAGTTCTGGTTCCTGAATTACAGGGTGATACGTACGATCACGCAGCAAATCCCGATTCTAACGAATTTTGCGATGAATGTAAAAAGGTGAAATTTTTTCCAAAATGTAAATACAACTGTTGAATTTGTAAATCTAGGTCCCCAACAGTCATTCAAAGTCTCTTTGGCCACACTGGCCACCATCGACGGATACGGAAGCATCCAAATTCAGAATAACGGTTATATTGGTTTCTCGAAAATGGCTAGACCGATTTGATCAACTTAGTCTCAAATGAAAGGTGTTGCGTCCCCGGAAACTGATATTAAATTCCATCTCCATCCGACTTCCGGCTCCGGAGTTACGGGTTGTGGAGTGCGATCACATAGAAAACTCCGATTCAAACCGATACCGCGATGAATGCAAATACGTGCTCTTATATATACTTACCAAGTGTAATAAGAATGAAAGACATTTTTATAATGTTATATTGTACGAACCAGCTATTAAATCATAGTTTGGAGAAATGAGAAAGGCACAATTGCACCTCTAGGTGGATTAAAACAGGTTTTTTACGCAATATTTGATTTACGTAAGTTTTTATACGAATTAAATTCGAAATAACGAACTTCTTTTTTATGAACCAAGTTCGTAAACAAAATTTGAGTACGTGCAGTACCGTATGAAATTAAAGGATACCCGATGCTATTAAGACCGTGGGGGTAATTCAGACCACCTCGATTTCTCAGAAAATAGTGAGACTTTCTGACTGTCATACATATTCGTGAAAGAGCCATTGAAAAACATTAATTTTGACAACTGAATCACATCCTTCAGTTTTTTTTTAGAAAGGATGCGTATTTATTTTTTTTACCATCCTTGAAACAAAAATCATCGGAACTATTGAAACCGCCAATTCCATAAACCATCATTCAGCGGCTTGCGTTTGCCGATTGCCACGGCACAGCAAAGAAAATGCATGATGCGGCTGGTACTACCCGGATTAATTTTTATTAACACATCCTTTTTTGCTTTGCGATTTGCTTAGATAGGTCCGAATAGCCCCGGGTTTCCCCATACAATTTAACATTCTTAGATAACTATCACTAATAAAAATTGAGTATTTTCGAAATGAAGGGTGCATGACGGAAATGGATGTCGGAAGCCATTGTAGAATCCAAGATGGCGATTTCTGGTTTAGATTAATTCTCTGTAACCTCAGTAATATGGGTATTTTCGAAATGGGGTGGACGAGTAGATGGGAAAAATCGATACCAAGGACCATTTCGAACATCAATATGGCGACTTCTGGTTAAGATAAATTTACTATTCCTCAACAATATGGATACTTTCGAAATGAGACTGACATGGAGATGGTGCAAATCGATGTCCGAAGCCATTTCACAATCCAAAATGGCGGCTTCCAGTTTAAATAAATTTTGCATAACCAAAACAATGACCATATTTTCAGAGTGGGATTAACGAGTAGATAACAGAAATTGATGTCGGAAGCCATTTTGTGAACCAAGACTGCGACATCCGGTTTAGATATGATATGAGTATTTCCAGAATGGGAAAATTGTGTATAGGAATACATATAATGAGTATATGGTTATAGAAAATTTTGTTCAACCAGAAGTAATTATCTTAGGCTTCAAAATTATGTCACTCATCTACTCGTCAGGTTAATTCCCAAAAAAAACCTTTAGGGGAGACCGGGGCTAGTTGGAGGTGTTTTCAGTTTTCAATTTTTCCCGCTTTGATGTAGATAGATCATGCAAAATAGAATACGCGGCATGAAAGAGCAAACTGTTGACAACATCTCTGATTTTTTAAGTGTTTGATCCATTTTGAGAGACAAAAATATGTGACGCGGAAAATAATTCCAGAAATTAAAATTTTTGATGACTTTTTTGCACTGTAAATAGTACCGCCAACCTGCCCCGCGTGCAGCACCGCAAACTTACCCCAAACCGCATACTTTATTAAAAAGCTATTTAAAAATAACTTTTGTTTGTGGCTGGATGCAATATCTATACGGATACTGAAAGCTCTTTTCATGCGCTATCGAAAAATACAATCATTCGGGAAATAGATTGAAAATCACCATAAATAACGCAAAGTATGTAAAATTTAGAGAATTTACTTGATATGCTCGAAAACACAATATCACCCACAACTTACACCAAACCAGTCGTTTTTTTTAGGTCGCTAGCCGTGCATTGAAGAATGCCTAAAACTCTGAACTAGGCCCCCGAGTCCAGTCCGTCTCGTCCTGTCGTGTCTGGGACTTCCAGGTTACATGCATTCACCAGACGAGACTAGCTTATGTCAGCTTAATTGTGCACTGATTTCGTAGAATCGAGGCGATCATCGAAATGATAGATCCTACGAGTGAATGCACTTGGCCCAGTCACCTGTCGAGCATTTGTATATTTGCGTGTGTGAATGTTTATGTGTGTATGGGAAGTGTTGCATGTTGAGATATGTGTGTTACCTGTAAATAATATGTTAACACAAATATGCATGATGTTAAAATAAGACATGTGTAATATGCTACTTACAGTTTGTTGTTCATTCCTACTTATCTGATTCAATTGAGTATGAAAGTACATCTCAATTTTTCTAAAACCTGGCGACGTCTGATGACAGCGAATAGTCATTGTTGACAGCAATGTTGCCCTTTTATGTTAAATTATCTCGGAGAAGTCATCAGAGGAATATGACGCATGAGATCGAAAATAAATAAAATAAAATAAAGAGTAGAGTTAGTACTGTTATTGAATATTAATTGAACAACACATGTACCATGCAATAAAACTACTTGGAATCGTCCAAATGCCAGAAAATGATATATATATATATATATATATATATATATATATATATATATATATATATATATATATATATATATATATATATATATATATATATATATATATATATATATATATATATATATATATATATATATATATATATATATATATATATATATATATATATATATATTTACCATTAACGACAATTAACTCCGTTAGAAGTTTCTCATGCTATGCTGGACGGGAATTGATCATTGACGTGCATCGGTAAATCAATCGTACCTTCATTTATCCAATCCGAATGAATCGAATCGAATGCACGAATTGAACACCAGTAAAAAATGACCAACGAATCCCAAGAAGGATTCCCCGCTATTCCATCATATAAGTCAGTTCTGCATCCATTCCCTGGTCCACATGTCACAAACACTCAGACGCCCACATACACAGATAGACACACGGCTAGCACACAACTGTACACTAGTACCAAAAACCACAATTATTACAACACAACACAACTAATAGGGTTCTACTGTTATTTTTTTTTAATGCGCCTGTGCACGTTGCCGAGGTCGACCGATAAATCGACACACAATGACTTCCACTGCGAGCCGTGCGCACAAAGACTGCCGTTAAGCTGTTGAACAATGTCTGCAAACACAGCCCACAGAAAAAGTCAATCCACGGCGACCCGCCAATCGGCCACGCCAGTGTGCACAGGCTCTTAGTTAACTGTTAGTTTGGACTGGTGCAGAGTATGAAAAAACACAAAACATAAAAAAGGTCCATAAGCCCTCTCGGTCTCCTCGATGCACCACTATCGAGGCGCAATGCAATAACCATCCTAAAGCAGGTGTCTGCTCAAATATGCTTGAAGATGTTTGCAATACCGTCAAACCCGTCAACCTAGGAGAGGGAACTTACACCAAACCAGTCGTTTTGCAACAAAAACACACTGGATAACAGGTTTCACATAACTTAAGATACACAAGAGGAGACAGCGCTATATGTCTAATAGAAACAGAGAAAAAGGGATTCCGCCAACTTACCCCAACCGCCAACTAGCCCCGGGCTTCCTTTGTCAAAATGCCAATTATCCGTTTCCATCATCTACTCGTCAGGCCCGTTCAAAAAACACCCATATTGTTAGGGGTAACGAGAATATTACTCAATGGAAAGTCGCCATCCTGGATCTCAAAATGGCGCTAAACATTCATTTTTATGATCTAGTTGTCAATCTCGTTCCAAAATTACCCATATGCCTATGTTATATTCAATAAATTGCGTGAACTGCTTTGACATAACGAATTGATATAAGAATGTGACGCTGAGCTTTTTAAGAACTGAATCCCAAATAACAAATACTTTTTAATGCACTAATTCAATTTACGAACCCCCGATTTGATTCTTAAATGGAGGCTCCAGTTTACAAAATATTTCGCATGTGCTGCTTGTGAGCGAGTATACTTCCTATAATCGCAAGTCAGTCCCACGTAGATAGGAAAACCCATAGAACATGGGACTGACTTGCGATTATGGGCAGTATATGTAGGAATCAATTGAATATGTGAACTAGTCTGAATTATTGAATGTATTTAGTTTGGAGGACAATTACGCCAATATTTTAGCAAGGGTTGATATATTGATCAATATTTTTATTGATAATAGTTTTGCCTCGAGTGATTGTAAATTAAAGGTAAAATACCCAACTGCTGCATTGCAAGAAACACCTGCCGAAAAAAACAATCCACTTACTTGATATATGGAATATTAGCCGCTACGTGGTACTTCGCGCCAGGATCAAAGTCTAGCTCGGACCTCAGCAACGGTGGCTTAACACCTCCAAACTGCTCCCTACGTAATGACAATATCGTAAAAAATATCAGATTAAAAGTACATTCCGGCAGCAGGCAAGCGAGTTCCATACCTAAGCAACCACCAGTGACAGTTGTACTGCTCCTTTCGGACACGTTTGTCGAAAATGTCGTACCGCCAGGCTTCCAGCGCGAGAGCAAACGGCAGAAAGGTCACCTTTTCCAGTGCCAGCGAGAACAGAAAGTTTATGTCGTGTGCCGTGTCGTCCACGTTCTTCTGTACCAGGCCAAGTTTTTGCAAATGTTTCGGTGATGCGACCGATAAGGTGACTGCGTCACCCAGAGCCTCGTGGAATCCTGCAATTATAATGGTAAATTTTAATTAGATTTAACCTTTAACAGAATTTGAATTAATTAATTTTCCGATAAATTGAATAACCTTTATTTCGAGTGACGGAATTTGTTCTGATAAACCATAGATTGCTACGATTTAATTTTTGATTCTTGAGACGAGCGCATTAAGCGCGATTCAGACGAAACATCAGCTTCCGTCAACGTCAACGGAACGTCACCGTTCCGTCAGGATAAGTTAAATACGTTTCTCTTGTGCCCGTTCACACGTGCCGTACGTCAAAACGTTCCGTGCCGTTGATGTTGTGTGTGAATGCCTCCATTTAACTGCATGTAACTTATCCTGACGGAACGGTGACGTTCCGTTGACGTTGACTGAAGCTGATGTATCGTCTGGGTCGTCCTTTATACATCCAAAGTCCCTCTAAACATATAAAGTATATGGCACACCAATATCACTTGTATTGAATGTCAATTTCACAGCGGATATAAGCCCCGCTGGCAGTTTAAAAATTTGTTACTCGTTTTGCCTGTAACTCGTTTCGCACTAGTCAGAAACTTTATATTACTCAAGCCGTCGTTAAATGTAAAACCAAGAAGAGATTCAAAAGACTCCACCCTGGTCATCGAGCCGTATTCCTGCCAATTACCGATTGATAATTCTCGTTATTTCCGATGTGTTACTAACCTGGATTGGCCCCATCCCGAAACACTTTCGGGTTGTTCCTGTAGTTCAAAAAATACTGCACATGTGCCAGCTCGTGGTGTACCGTGATGAAATCCTTATGCGTTACCGAGGTGCACATTTTCAAGCGATAATCTTTCCCATTGCAAAAATCCCACGCGGAAGGCTGACAAAGAACGGGTCTATTCGGGGGCTGAGTTAGAACCGACGTAAGCCAAAAGTCCGGTGGCAGAGCACTCATGTTCATCGAAACGAAAAACTCTTCCGCGATTTGAAACATGACCAGTGGATTGTATCCTTGTTTCACCATTTCGGGCGTAACCTCCAGGAAACTTCTGCCCGGATACGGAATCAGCAGGTCCAATATGTTGTTCCAGGTTTGCCCGTACATATCGCCCAGAATGTGATCCGGAAGCGGGACGTCCCGATTGATTTTGTCCGGACCGTAGAACTCGCGCAGCTTTCGACGAACGTAGGCATGGATCATTTCGTACAGTGGCAGGATTTCCTTCCAAACTTGTTCCATCTCTTCCCGGAAGTCGCGGGATTCGTAGGGGAACTGCCAGTAGGCTGCGCCATTAGTAAAGTCTGAAAATATTCGATTCTTTGAGTAGTTTGGAATGGAATAAATTTTGTTTAACTATTTTCCGACTATTAATAACTTAATTAGTTGAGCTTAAACTTGTATCAAATATGTCTTTGAATAATGTTTTACAAATCGTATGAATAACGGTTCATAAACTTACTGTTGACCCGAGCCGCATCGTTTGTCAGATCAACCAACTGCTCGAAAAGTTCGCGCATGTTTCTACCAGATCTTCGTCGCCATTCCAACCACGTGTACTGAAGTTCATTCCAATCCCTACTCTTGGCCATAATCTGAAAAATTCGTGAAATATCACATCCAACAACTCCATTAAACAGGTTGCTTACATCTTTCAAATGCGGTTGAAGTCGCAAACCACACTCGAACGGACGCTCGAACGCGCAAATCTGGGCTCCATTGAAGATCGTCAGCATATCATTCACGATTCGATTGTACTGTGGGAATGATAGTACATAATTAAATGATCGGTAATCTTACACACCTATCAATATACGGTAACATACCCTGTCGAGTTGATCCGGAGGCAGGGCACTGGGACCGATAATCGACATGAGCCGAACTTGTCGGTACAGTTTGTCATCGAAGATCTTGCTCTGGTCGATGTGTCGCATCTGATCCCAAAGAAGGCGCTGGAAATCGTTGTAGCGCTGCTGGGATGCGATCTGAAAAGAAGTTTGAAAGATTAGTGAGAAGTGTTTTGTATTTGTATGTTTCAAAAATGCGCAATGCAGGCAGGTCCTTCGTTGGATTAACGTTGGGCGACGTTCAATAAATCCTTCAACAGTCCTTTGATTACGAAAATTTCAAGCTTCTCTCATAATTCACTAACAGTTGTTTATGTACCCGAAACAGCAGGATAAAACCACAACGAAAAAAGACTTGTACTTAGGGTAACTGTGCCCTAATTCATCTTAGCACCTCTATTAATCACACCCATTTGAACAAACTAGTTAGAGCAGTGTCTGCTATCTCCATTCAACGCATTAGCATAAATGGGAGGATGAATAAGGGTACGTTGTACTCGACTTTTCACTTCGCTCAAACGCGAGTATTTTACAATTTTCCAGGTCAGATTTTTCATTGTAGTGAAATAGTGATCCCGTTTAATGAGATGAATAAGGGCTCGTTCACTACAGGTTTTGCCGTACGACGCAGCAGGGATGCCAGGTGATATTTTGAAAAATCTGTGCGCGGCCCATTTAATAATCTGTGTCTGTGTTAAGAAAACGTACAAATATGTCTAAAACAAGAAAACGTGCAAATATGTCTAAAAATTGCGCAAATCAGTGCATTAAAACAGAAAAATGTGGAAATCTGTGCAGTTTTTGAAATCAGTGCAGCATATTGAAAATCTGTGAAACACAGATTTATCTGTGCACTTAGTATCCCTGCAACGCAGTAGCCGACAAAAAATCTCAAACCACAACTCTTATTGGAGCTTGCAACACACGCCTGCTCCCGCTCTAAAAAAGTACATATCCAAACGAGCATGGCTCCAACCAAAGGATAGTAATGTGCACTAGCGATTTACACATATTAGGACAGGCAGGATATCTCCCGTTTTTTAGCTTCAGAAACATCGGTGAATCAATAAGGCAGTCATTAGGTCTGACGCGTTTTCGGTCGCCGCCATTTCATAAAAGCAACACGATGAAGGGTTTTTCTGTAGGTAAAATATGTAATTGTTTAATTAATACTTAAATGTTCTCTTCTTTTCTAGTATTGTCCGAATTGCGGTTTCCGCATGAAGCTGATCACGTACGAGCCGCCGAATCGCTGGGAAAAAGGACGTGGTCAACGTCGGTACGGATTGCTTCGATCGAAACCGGTTTCAGCAGCACCGTCTGCTGCCTTTGCTTATCCTCCGAAGCCAGCGCCCGGAGTTAATTAAATGTTAAGATCAGGAATCAATAATGTAAGACGTTAGGAGTGGAAGTAAATGTTTTTGTTTCGTTGACATGTGAAAATGGGTTTTTGGAATCTTTGCCAGCTGCCATGCAGCGATGAGCAAGGATAAAAACCAGGCATTGCATTTATCGCTCATATGAGTAAATGCGCCTGGATAGTTTGCTACTGCGACAATAAAAACGCTTTTAATCCACCTAACAGTGTGATGAGACATTTCTTATCACTCTCTTCGGATATTATATCGTTTGAGAACATTTAGAACTTGATGCTTCGCGATGTTTTTGATAACACATACTACATGGGAAAGTGGCAGGACTCGGAGAATCGCTCAAATAAGCATAGGACAACATCAGTGCTAGAAATCTCAAATCAAATCAATGGGAAGCGAAAAAATGGCCCATAAAATAGACATAGCTACGAATTATTGTTAATGCTTTGTAAATAAAATATCTAAATTGTGGTGGGAAAACTGAATTTTCCTAAAGGGGTTATATATTGTACTGAGCCAAAAAAATCGCATTTTTTTAATCGATTTGAAGTTTATACTTTACCCTTTGGCGATTGTTTACTTTTTCGGTCCCACCTATCAGCATTGAAGTATCGTTCTTACGTTTTTTTACAATAACTACAGTTCTACACCACCGATTTCGTCCGGGTTTTTTTCAATAGCGATCATTGTTACTATTTACAGCTGATATCAGCTTGATAATCCTAAAAAATACGAAAATGACAATTTCGCTTCTAAACTGCTAGCAAAAAAAGTATCGCCCTGTTTGTTTTCATGGAGCGTGGAGGGCGAAACTTAAAAAAAAAACAAAAATACAGTTTCACCCGTTGTATTTTTTGCTGTAGATTAAGAAAGCAATATCGTAGAATCAAAATTTTTAGGTTAATTGGTTGCGTTTCAAAGCCCTCATTCGCATGTATGAAAAAAGCCTTATGTTTACATTTGTAAGTATCGCCATTTTCACAAAAAAGGGTTGAAATGAAATCGCAGCTCCGGATATCACGCTATCTCTGAAGTGCATGCGTGCATAGTTCCAAATTTTACTTCGACATCGACTTTTTCTAAAGGTGACTTCCCAGTAGTATCCTTGATTTGTATTATTATCGCTAATCCTAATGCAAAAGAACAAATAAAAACCTCACGAAAACGAACCGTTTGGGAAAATCATCATCATTACTGGAATTTTCATTTTCACGAAACTTTTCGATATCCTTCCGTCATTTGCGTTAATGCACTGTGTGCACAGTGCACTGAAAATCTAGCGAAATCGTCTTAGGGCACCAGCGGGTCTAATTCAGAGCTATCTGCGCGGCGAGTAAAGTAAAGAATACTAAAAATTAATTTCTATTCCATAATTTTCAGTTCAGCAATTCGAGAGATCGTGCTCACCGCAAGCCATGAAAAATAGACTACGTTGTGAAGCGATGGTCACTATTTATTAAAAAATCACGGTTAAATAAAAAAATTATACTATTAAAAAATTTCAAATAGTTTATAATTTTCACAAACTTATTAAGAAAAATTGTTTAATAATCTTTCGTAATATTGTGTAAGAAAAAAGCTGAAAATTTCAGTATTTTCTCTATCTGTAACATATTAACCCTTAAGTATACCAATTAATTGGTATACGAATTGGAATAGGTTCGCCAAATTTTGGAAGAAGTCTATAAAAAACCCCTTGAAAATTACCTAAAAATTGTTGTAGTTCGATACAATAAAAAATCCCCAAAAATGAAATGTACCTATTAATGTGAAACACAGTGAATAATACATACAATAAAGACCCATTTTTATCAGTCTCATGGTGTATTTTAGGCTGACAAAATGGGGACATTGACTAAATCGGGCAATTTTTTTTTCTTTATAATAAACTGAAGCTGTTAAAATATTCTTCCCGTCCCTTGATGTAGTCTGATAACTATTTCTGATTATGATGAACTTTTTATTTTTGCATATTTCCATCTTCATGATAAGGAAAACATGCTCAAGAAAGGATTTACTCGAATTCAGTCTTGTTCGTCTGCTAGAGCCCATCAAACATATGTTCATATTTGGCTGATAAAATCAGGGTTTCAATGTATTATAATAGATATTCAGCATTCGAAGAAGTTTCTTGTGAACGAGTGTAGAACGACTTTGTTTCTACTTACTTGAAGTCAGCGGCGTAGCCAGAAATTCGGTTTGGTGGGGGTTTGGTGAAAATCGATCATACTGTCCAAACGGCATAATTCCGAAACCGTAATTTTTGAAGTTTTAAAATTATGCAGAATTAATTTTTCAGAAAATAGTAACAGAGTTCGTGTCTAGCGAATTTGTTGAGACTTTATTGTAGTCATGAATATTAACCTGAGAAAAATCACCATAAATACTTCTTGGACGATATACCGTCAAAATTATTTTATCAAATGATGCGCTGTTTAACGTTTGTAAAACTCATCGAAGATACTAAACCTCCGAAGTTGGCGGTTTCAAAATGATGCTATCTTGACCTTAAATTACTGATTTTAAACATTTGACCTATACATATAATTGGTCATACAACAAAAATCAAATGCTCATCAAAATCGATCAGAACCTGCTAGAATCGAATGGAAATCGTTATTTTTCATAAATTTCTCTCTACATTCGGAAAGTGTTATCCTCGTTATTAATCATATTACGTTTTCGTCTCAACTCGACGCATTCCCAAAAAAAACCTGTCTTAATCCACCTAGTGGTGCAATTGTGCTTTTCTCATTTGTCCAGACTACGATTCCATGGCTGGTTATGTTCAATACAATGGTGGAAATGAATATTACATGTTCAGTACGATTTGCACATACATACAATGGATCGACAGCCACGATCTTGAGACACTATGTGATACTGAAACATCGCTTGAAACAAGCAGCGGATCATGGAGAATGATCCGGGAGGTCCGGGTCCAGCCGAAAATTTTCAACTTGTTAAGAAATTTTAAACTAGTTTTAATTTTAAAGTAGCTACCCCTCACTGCATACTCCCTCCGGGCCGGTATGATTGACGATTTTTAGAGTGATTGCATAACCTTTCTATATGAGAAAGACAAAAATGTACCAAAGTCCAAAAAAAGTCAAAATACAAATTTGATTTTGAAAATTTTTCATTTCAGTTTATATGGAAATTTGCTGTGTGGTTGCACTCTTCAACTCGTAACCCCGGAACCGGAAGTCCAATCAATAAAAAATTCAATAGCAGCCGATGGGAAGGTTGTACCTTTCATTTGAGACTAACTTTGTGCAAATCGGTCCAGCCATCTCTGAGAAACAGAGGTCACATTTTTTCCACATACACACACAGACATTTTCCGATCTCGACGAACTCAGTCGATTGGCATATGACACTCGGCCCTCCGGGTCGGGATTAGATTGACGAATTTTAGAGTGAATGAGAAAGGCAAAAACATTTTTGGCAAATGTTGAAAGTTATGCATTTTTTTGGTGAGCAGTTCTATGTTTCATAGACATTAAATCAATTTTAACTTCGCTTCCTATTAAATAAAGACCCTTATTACAGTACATCTCTACAAAACCGAGATCAATTTGAAAATAAATCTGAGGACTATGATTGATTACAGAACTCTGTAATTTTCTATTGGAATGTTTTCAGGCAGGAATTTGATATTGAAGCTATTAGACAACTGTGAAATGAAGACCAATAGATCAGGTACATATCAGGATCCCATTCCGACAATTTATCAAAAGTCCTCATGATGTTTACAACAACAGGTTATCAATCTACGGATCAGATAATTGTTATTGTAATATTGAATTAAATCAGTCTGCATCAATAAATTTTCAACTTCAATTCAATTTTTTTTTTGGGTGTGGTGGGAGGGGTTGTATGGTGTTAAAACCCCAAAACCTTCTCTTGGCTACGCCGTTGCTTGGAGTTATTTATTTGGCTTTTAATTTTCGATATGTTTCAGATCGATCCGATGGTCATTAGTTAGAAAAATTGCAGTCAGAAGGTTCGCACAAATGAACATTTTTGCACTGATAAGTTATCAAGTTCCTTCCAGACAACTTGGAAGTGTTCGGTGCGGTGATTATTTCTAGCGGTTGTAGATAGAAAAATGAAATACAAAATTCGATTTGTCGAAATAATGTTTGGCTTATTTCAATGGATTATTTCAATATTGAACAATAAATAGGCGACAAAGAGTAATCCACAAACAACAAGCCATAACTTTTAAAGTATTCAAAATAGATATTTGAAGTCTTCAGTAAAGTTATTCGCAAAAGTAAGAGCTACAAATTTGCTGAAGGCATCATTTCGATATAATCACTTCCAAGAAAATTTGTGAAAATATCTCACTCATAGGGGGATTAATCAGCAAAAGCACAATACCAAAAGAAAGGGCATATTTCCTCCATTAAATTCTCCGAAGATACTATTGACCTAAAATAAGCCGTTTTGGCGTTAATAATAGATTACATGTTTTTGGTCATATTTCTGGCAATGGGAAATGATAAAAATCTTTCGTCCGCATTTAATGTTAAATATCTCTTTTGATAATAGTCCGATTTCAACAATCTATAGCTTGTTCGAAAGGTATTCGTTAAAGCTGTCTAAAAACATATAAATTGTTAATCTATATTGTCAATTTCGGCAGATAATTCAAAAAAACTGCAAAAAACGCCATTTTTACTCATTCAAACATTCATATCTTGGAAACTAAACATCAGAATCAAAAACAAATTAATAGCGTTCATACTGTTTTTTAGTTCTTTCATTTAAAATTGGTTTGGATAAGATCGGTTCAGCCATTGCTGAGAAACACGAATGAGAATTTGTCCGTTACATACACACACACAGACACACACACACACAGACATTGTCCCAAATCGTCGAGCTGAGTCGATTGGTATATAAGACTCGGCGCTCCGGGCCTCGGAAAAAATCTTGAAAGTTTGAGCGAATGCTATACATTTCTTTTATAAGAAATTTAAAAACATTTTCACACGAAAAGTTATTGGCACTCACACAACTTCTCCGGATAAATACAACGTGTTATTTCTCCGGATAAATAAAACAGCCGGAGAATGAGTGAATGAGTTTTTCACGGTATCTTTTCTTCGCTCGCTGCTTTCCTGCCGTTATTCCAAAACACGAAAAAACAAGTCTATCATTTTGCTTTGCCGCTTTTCTTTGTAATTAAGCGTATTTTTTAAGTTTGTATTGATTTCCACGAAATTAAAATTTTATCACCTCCGGTGAGAAGAAAAAAGTCAAATTTTATCTGGAAAATCATTCTCATGCTATTTGTGGAGACGGAGAATTTTGCGACTCATCTTATCTCGGAAAAGTTGGACATCGGATAAGCTTCTTTTCGCGTGAGTGAGAGAGAATTACAATGCCTGATAAAAACGATAAAAAGTCGGGCAACTAGAAGAACATCGCGTATTGGA
>NW_026684256.1:0-1582 GCF_030247195.1 Topomyia yanbarensis | reverse complement strand
TACACATGTTTCGTGCGGCCATTCTAACTATCTTCAATCGATTTCCCAGAATTTTTTGAATAAGAAATATTACTTTTGATCAACCGCATTTAGCCTCTTTCTGGAATGTAGAGCCAGGTTTGACTTTATACTTGAGTTATGGGAAGAATTGGGGTAAAACGGGTACATACGTTTCGGGCGACCAGTCTAACTATATTCAAACGATAACGATAACGATACATAAGAATCATCACTTTTGATCAGCCGCATATAGCCTTTTACCGAAATATAAAGCCAGGATTAACTTCAAACTTTAGTTTTGCGGAGAATTGGGGTAAGATGGGTGTATACGTTTCGTGACATTATTCTAAATGTCTTCAATCGATTTTCTGGACTTTTTTACATAAGAAATATTAATTTTTGTCAGCCGTTTCCAATTTTCTTCCGAGTTATATATTCAGTTTTGAAAATAAACTCTAATGAAAAGGAGAATTGGGGCAAAACGGGCATGATAGCGTACTTTACGGTCATTTTAAATACCTGCAATCGACTCCCCAGACATTTTTACATAGGATGTTTTCATCTTTGATTGCAACACTTAGCCTTCTATCAAACTATTGAATACAGTCGCGTTTTTGATACTGTTCCCACTGTGCGCTGAGTTGTAACGTAGAATTCAGAATATCTGGAAAAATCTGGCAAAATTTAAAAAATCTGGCAAAATGTCTGGCTTGAACGAATGTCTGTTCAGTTGGGAAAAATCTGGAAGGTTCCAGATAAATCTGGAACATTGGCAACGCTGACTGAGAGATACAAATTTCTAGAGCGTTTTTTCATTACATCATATCTAACAGAAACGTCAAACGGAGAAAATTGCGTGCAAAAAATTCATTGCAACTTTCAAATTTATTTAACAATTAAAGCACACAGAAGGCTATTAATTCTACTATCACCTCTGCATTTACTCAGTGCAGGATCGATAAGCATATTACATGTTTTTCGCGAAGATAATAGAGAGATAATCGATAACTATTATTTTATTACATTTTGCCGATCACTTTTGCTATTATGCTCTTTTACATATGTGGTCTTTGCCTCTCCGTTTGTCGATGACACATTTTACTGTGACGTTTAGAGAGACGGGCTTGTAGTTGTGATATATTTCATGTGCTGTATTGCAACCGAGAGTGTAGATATGAGGTTTGGCATTGGAAAAACATACTAACTACAGTCGACTTGAAGAAACATCAGAACGCAAAACAGCACATCTACAAAATATTAGCAAAGCTTTGGTATACTATATGTGACATTTTGACTTAAGATTAAATTAACATGTAAAGAGTAATTATTTTTTTCTATTATTTGTGGACGATAAAGAGTCAATGCTTGGCTTTTATTTGGCATAAATAACTGTTTGTTTACATTTGTTAGATATGACGTTTTGAATAAACGGTATAGATTTGTGAAAAACTGCAGGAAACATTTTTTTGTTTAATTGATTTAACATTTAAGGGAGAGGGCAGGAGGTAAACCTACTAAATACTTTAGCAGGTAGTTTTCTTTCCTCACGCTCACACATACCACATTAATAGTATTTCAATAT
>NW_026684255.1:0-1602 GCF_030247195.1 Topomyia yanbarensis | reverse complement strand
TTTTCTCTTTTCTCTTTTCTCTTTTCTCTTTTCTCTTTTTTCTGTTCTCTGCTCTCTTATCCTTTTCAATTTTCACATGTTTACATTAACTCATTTTGCCATTTTCGCTATTCTCATTTTCTTATTTTCCTCCTTCCCCTATCCGCTTTCTGTTTTCTGCTTTATTGTTCCCACTTTCCGCTTTTCAATTTTCTATTTTTATCAGGTTGAATTTCCATTTTTATTCAAGCTTAATTTCAGTTTTCGGTATCCATTTTGTTGTTTGCAGAACTTTGTTTTTAAATTTTAAAATTCGATTTTCCAGATTTTAAGTTCAATCCCAGATTTTAGTATTAATATCTAATGTTCACTTGTCAGTTTCTTATTTAAAATAGTTATATAGTAGAATCTTAAAACAGTTCATACTGCCATGCTTAAACGTTCACTTACCCATCCTTTCTTTTTCTTCTTGTCCTGAGCCGAACAGCCAGAGCTGACTGAATTCAACGAGCACATAGAGTCGGAGCTATGGTGCCTTTGAATCTCCGCACCAGGGGGCAGTGGTGGCGCTGTCATTGTCTGATCTGTGTTCTACAAAAAAAATACCGAGATCAAAATGGATCAAATCATCGATACTCCAATAAACCAATAAACCAAGCTGATCAACTGCCAGCGCAATTACTTACTCCATTTCCATTGACCTGCCCGTTAACTTGTACGCCCATACTCTGCATATGGGCGGTAGTTAGGCCAGCCTGGATCGATTGCTTCCGCAGCAGCTCAATCGTCTGTCGCATGTCCAGAATTTCGCTGTCCTGGAAAGACAATTGACATGATCAGACATCAGAGTATCGGAGGTTTTAGGAGAGTAATTAAGACTGCTGCCGGTTGCTATTCGCATGGTGGCAGAGGTTTGTAGGACTGTATGCAGCTTACCTTTTTCTCCGTCGTCGCTGTCAGCATTTGCAGCCGCTGGGTCATGTTGGCTAAGCTTTGTTCGAATGCCGCTACGACGTGTGCCTGGAAATAGACGAATCGAAAAAAAAAACGTCAATTAGTCACTGCGATAATTGCCTTATTTGGGAACGAGTGGTTTTTTGCTAATGGAACAAATGGGCATGCGTAATTTACTGCATTTGATGGTTCTATAGTGAATGAGAGTCCATTAGGGCCTGTAATCTAGCGAAGCCCACTAATAATGACAGCACATCGAAGCACAGACTGCTAAAAGTGCTCCATTCAAATTCCATCGTCGGTGTACTTTTACCATCAATTAGGTTGACAACGGACAAGAAGGCCTTGAAGAAAAGCACCGGCAGAGACAGATTTATGTTTATTGAAATTGAAAGATTTATTTTCGATTTGGCGCCGTTTGCAACGATTCTTCGTTTATCGTGATTACTCATCAATAGCCGATCCGGTCATGGATGGGGGATATTGGTCGTATGGACATCTCATTCGTATGGACACATCGAACAATAGAATGCTTTCTCTCGATTAATATTGATGGATTCGATTTTATGTGCAACGGCGAGCATTTTTTTTTCAAATGTGAGATTTTATGAGACGTTCAACACTAGCGATATGATTTATGTTTTTTGTCTTTATGATGATTGTTCACTA
>NW_026684254.1:0-1648 GCF_030247195.1 Topomyia yanbarensis | reverse complement strand
CACCACCATAAATAACCATTACCAAGGATTATATTTTCGTATTCACTCGATTCACGAACCAATACTAAAGACTAAATAAGTTGATTGCTGGAATTCTTTATAATTTTTTTTGTTCGATCACGATACGAAATAAAGTTAAATCAAGTTTAGTTTTTGCTATGACTATGACTATTGCATTGGACCTTTTGGCTATACATGGTTCATGTAACTGAAAATAATATAAGCATATTGAACATTTAATCAAACATCAATCTTAGTAATTACTCAAAATGAACTTTGAATCACTTTGTACTTTCCAAGAATAAAGGTAGCATGCTGTTTCTCCAAACCTCCATAATTTCGCTAACATTTACCGTTACCAATTTATTTTTGTCTAGTCAAGTTACCAATTTATTTTTGTCTAGTCATTCCTACAATTTTTAATCAGGATTAGGTCAATATCCTATATAATATTACTGCAGTATCATGTCTTTGATTATCGCAAATTTATCATTTTCGTGTAGCATTTATTCGTTATATCTGGTTATATTTGCAGCGCCTTGAATTGCTGTATAATTGATGTTTGTATGTACAATTTCGTATTTCAATATAAAGCCTCGCTGCAAAAAATCGGCTGATAATCCATTCAGTTTCGCTCTTTTCTAACCTAACATAGAAGCTATGATTTGCTGTGATGTGATTTCTCGCATTCTGCATAGTTGGTTCTAGCTCCAACTTAGCATTTTGTGTTTACTCTGTAAACACAAATCCTGAAACTGAAATCGACGAAAAGGTGGTCAATCCGCTAAGTTGTTGAATCCAGATGCGCTCCCAACCGTAAAGTAGGCTATAGCGCGGCGGTACAATGTACTGGGGTCGTATTCGTTGATTTAATTAACTTATATGGTAATCTTCAGCTAACATTCGATCCTTCAGAAACTACACTTGGAGTACATGCAACGACATCAATGCAGCATTTTGTAAATATGTTTCGCACTTTGCATATTACCCAGCTGTTTAATTCGTAATAATTACAACACTTGGTTATATTATAATCGATTAAATAAGTTATAGGAAACTAAGGAGACTTGCTGTGAAGTACTTCTCAATTATTAGCAAAAACGTGTCTATATTTTCGAAACATAATTGTATACTTGATCAAGCTTCCCTGGCGTGACAAGACTTGTATGGAAAAATTCACGTAATTTGTAAGAAATTGAAGGATTAATTCTTGCATGTTACAGTGCCGTTTTGTATATTACATTGAACACGTTTATTGAATTTTGCATTAGCTGAAAATCTGGTCGTCTTTCTAATTCTCCCTACCCTACCGTTTGAAGTATAGTAATGTTTAGATTATATCACGCTTATATATCCATATATGTATGCATGTATCTGTGTAAATACATATGTATATGTACGAATCAAAGTATGAAAATGTAAATCAGTATGTATATATTTAAATGACTGTATATACATGTAGCTCTATATTGTTTTATACATATATACATCCACCTGTATATATTACTAGGCGTGATATAATCGAAATATTACTGTATTAATCATTTTCGTATCCAAGAATAGGAGGGCATCCTGAACATGGAGGACAAAACACTATTATTCGAGTAATACCATATAATATCAATATAATGAATGAGCAGTTCTAATA
>NW_026684253.1:0-1732 GCF_030247195.1 Topomyia yanbarensis | reverse complement strand
CGTAAGGGGTAAACCCAGCCACCCCGAAGCAAGACAGAAGAGTGAGTGTATAGGCGTATAAGTGGACTGCCTCATGCCAAGACGGGAGGGTCGTAGCGTAGTATGTTGGGACTTAGCTATCGATACCTCATGGCGTGGCAGAGGAGTGAAAGGGTGAGCATCCAAGTCAGTCTCACACGGCATGTTAAGGGTGAGGACAACAGTCAGCCTCACATGGTATGGTAGAGGCTAGCACAAAAGTCAGCCTAGCAAGGAATGAAAAAGGTGAGCACACAAGTCAGCCTCGCATGGTATGTCAGAAGTGGGGCCTAAGAAAAATGTCCCACATGGGATGCCAGGGGGAGTGACAGAGGTACAATAGAGTGGCACGATCGAGAGTGAATCAGGTGATAGGGTGAGCACCCAAGTCAGCCTCACATGGTATGGGTGGGGCGAGCACAAAAGTAAGCCTAGCAAGGAATGAGTAAGGTGAGCACACAAGTCAGCCTCGCAAGGAACGAAAAAGGTGAGCACAAAAGTCAGCCTCATGTGGGAGTGTTTGAGAGTGAATCAAAGTGCGATTGAGAGAGCACCCAAGTAAGCCTCATACAGGACGTATGAACGCGTGAGTGAGAGTGAATGAGTACATTTAGTACAGCCATCCCCCCAGAAGTAATACCGAGAGGTAGTTCCTGGGAGGAATGATGACGGAGGCCAATGGAGTTTAGTCGGTATTAATGGCAGCGTCACCATTCGAACCCGACACGCCCCCAGTGCACCCCGTGTGGTAGATTGGACCCTACCAATAGCACGTGTACTGGGCTAGGACGTAAAGGTCTTCTCCATTGTAAAAAAAAACATTGCGTGCTGATTTCGTTCAAGAACATTAACCAAGCTGAGTCATTCGCCTCGCGAAATAACATGCAGCACACCGCCGAATGCGGCAATGTTAAATATAGCATTCCCGTATACATCGAGAACGGCGCTGTAGAAGTTCGGGTCCATGATTTGGCTACGCGTACCCCTGACGGCGCGATTAAAAAATGCTTGCAAAAATACGGAGAAGTAGACTCCGTTACACATGATACATGGAGGAATTTTTTCCCGGGCATCCCTAACGGTGTTCGTGTGGTGAAAATGCGTGTGACCAAGCCAATTCCCTCTTACTTAAGCTTCACAGTGTTAGGAAGGGACGATGCTCTCATTCAACAGACATCACTAGTCACGTACCCAGGGCAAATTCCTACGTGCCAGTTCTGCACGAAGAAGCTGCACCTCGGAAAACCTTGCGTAGAAACTGTTAAGGAAAACTCAAATCCAACTGAAATCAGCACACAACCATCTTACGCTAAACCACTAACAGCTGCAAAACCAACATCTATGGATCAAGCACCAACAACCAGCAACAACAACAACGAAACGAATGTCGATAACGAACATACTGAAACGACCCTTACGAGTAAAACACAAACTGGAACATCCGACTGCGAGCAGCAGGAAAGTAGTACGGATGAGGACATGGACGTGAACGATAACGCGAAAGAAGACAAACGAAATGAACCTTAACTTGCAGTGGACAACACTGGCAATATTTCGCCCCCTAGAAAAAGGATCTCAACACGCAGCAGAAAGCTGCGCCTGAACGAGACCAAAAATTTAACGTAGCTGTTTTTTTATTGTAAAAAAACAAACAATCCGCCTCGTCGAGCTACCGCATTTGGGCCTAAATAAATTTATTAATTATAAAAAAAAT
>NW_026684252.1:0-1770 GCF_030247195.1 Topomyia yanbarensis | reverse complement strand
TAAAATTGTATTAATACCTTTCAGTTAGTGATTTAGTATTCTTTTAAAATGTAAATTAGTTTAAAGTTAGGGCTATTATTAGCATTTTCGTTAATTTTCTTAAAATAGTAAATAATAAACTTCACCATTAATTATCATGTGAATTAATACATCTCAGCAAGTTCTACAGTTCTTTCTTTGACTCCATTCAATTATCTCTTTTGGTTTCTGACGCAAATCGTTTTATCACAACGTTTCATATGCAAAAATAACGATTTCTAACCCACTACATTTGTGGCGAGCTCATGCTGTGTTAACTATTAAAATAGCAGCAAAATGAAAAGAGATATAGACAAAGTGCCAAAGTAAAAAGTTATAGAGAACATTAAGGGGGCATCAAATGAACAATAGTAACGATAAATTTTGTTGATTAATAAGTAGAAGTAATTAAAAAACTCTCCAAAAAACACAAATTTTGAGTATTTCGTAGTAAAAAATCAGTTTAGTACACTTAACTAAAAGATATTTGTACATACACTGATAGGACATTTTCTCAGCTTTCAATGGAAACCTTGTAAATAACGATTATAAAGCATATTTTTAGATTAGAGTCTTTTAAAGCACTTGCTAAGTCGGTTACAGGTAAAAGTATAAAAATGAAATTACAAAGAAATGAGAAGAGATAGAAATATGAGCGTCCAAGAACAAATTATGAATCGTCCTAAAAACTCCAACTTTTGGATAATGGATATTGCGTATAATCATACTTCATTATTTTGAGAAAATTAGCAAAAACATTCTCAAAAACACTAACTTTTAACTACTTTACAGCTAAAAGGTAATTGAAACTAATTACTTAAAAGATATGATAACACCATTCAATAGGAAATTTTCTCACCTTTCGAATGGAACTGAAATATTTAAAATACAAAGTATACTTTTAAAGTTAGAGGTATTTTAAGACAAATAAGTTTTTTACACAAAAAGTTCAATAACTCTGTAACGGTTGAGATTTAGAGGTATGTGTAGAACAATTTTTTTCTCCAAATAGAGCAATCTATTACCCCCCGAGAGATTCTTAACCATGAACCAAACACCCTGTATATATATATATATATATATATATATATATATATATATATATATATATATATATATATATATATATATATATATATATATATATATATATATATATATATATATATATATATATATATATATATATATATATATATATATATATATATATATATATATATATATATATATATATATATATATATATATATATATATCAGAGGATGACATCACCACAAATGTAGTGGGTTCGACATCGTTGTTTGTGCATATGAAGCGAGGTGATAAACATGATTTTGCTTCGAAACTAAAAGAGATAATTGAATGGAGTCAAAGAAAGAGTTGTAGAACTTGCTGAGATGCATTATTTCGATGATGTTGATGTTTGTTATTTACTTTTTTAAGTAAATTAACGATAATGCTAAAAATAACATTAACTTTGAGCTAATTTACTTCTAAAAGAATACTAAATAAACTTAATTAAAGGATATTTATGCATTTTTCTCTGCAAAATTTTTCTAGCTTTCGAATAAAAATAAGAAAAGGTGCAATAAGTGCTATACTTTTCAATAACAGCTAGTATTAGTGAAAATGAGATAAAATTATCAAAGTTCAATAATCCAAACACATGAAAACAAGAAAAGATAAGTGAATCGTGTCAAAGAACAAATTATGCAGCTCTTCAAGACTAACAATCTGAACCATTAAAAT
>NW_026684251.1:0-1883 GCF_030247195.1 Topomyia yanbarensis | reverse complement strand
TATATATATATATATATATATATATATATATATATATATATATATATATATATATATATATATATATATATATATATATATATATATATATATATATATATATATATATATATATATATATATATATATATATATATATATATATATATATATATATATATATATATATATATATATATATATATATATATATATATATATATATATATATATATATATATATATATATATATATATATATATATATATATATATATATATATATATATATATATATATATATATATATATATATATATATATATATATATATATATATATATATATATATATATATATATATATATATATATATATATATATATATATATATATATATATATATATATATATATATATATATATATATATATATATATATATATATATATATATATATATATATATATATATATATATATATATATATATATATATATATATATATATATATATATATATATATATATATATAATATATATATATATATATATATATATATATATATATATATATATATATATATTATATATATATATATATATATATATATATATATATATATATATATATATATATATATATATATTATATATATATATATATATATATATATATATATATATATATATATATATATATATATATATATATATATATATATATATATATATATATATATATATATATATATATATATATACTATATATATATATATATATATATATCATTTACGGGACAAGGAGGGTGCATCAGGACATCATTGAAGTTACAACTGGACAATGAAAGGGCAGCCAATCGGAGTCAAGGAGGAAAGGTGGTTGTCGCACGCGACGGCCACAGTTCTCTCCAACAGTTATAAACAATTTTTTTATTAACGACTTATAGTGAGTCAATCTTTTTCCTTTTTTTTATTGTAACGACATATAATTAGCAAGGGACTGGAAGGTGAAGTATTTTTCAAATATTAAGAGCCATAGTACTCAAGGGAGAGCAAGGATTTGAAGTAAGAAAGTTTAGAAAAGCGTGGAGTAGGGTCAATGAACAAGCTTAGAGTTTCCCGGTTACTTAGCTTTTTGTCTTCTGCAGCGCAGTAGTCAGGATCTTATGGCATTAAATGAGAATCACCTGAGTCTGCGGCATGTCCGGACAAGCGTAAAGTCAATTTAATGACCTATGCTGTCGGAGCCGACAGCACGGGTTGTATTATAGTCATTCATGAGTATAATACAACCCGTGCAAAAACGGCTTTCGTTGATAATGGTTTGCCTCAAGGCGAGATGGATGTCGCAATAAAATCACCTCCCCGACTGAAAATGAACCCACCCTCCGCAAACGGGCCATTTGTAAACTTTTCCGGACCGAAGACAAGAAATGTTTGAATCTATTGCAGATTTTTCGAGCTCTGATGAAGCAATATTCGGCGGTGACAGAAACATCAATAATTAGCCCTGTTAAGCTTCTGGTGGAGGAAAATAATTTGAAGCACGCAAATTATATTGCTGGCTACGGGCCTTTTGCAAAGGAGTATAGTGTATATGTACCATCTAATCGGGTTGAATGTGACGCGGTCGTCCCCGTGCTACCTCTTTATAAGACAGTGGCAACTATATTGTCACCTTTTCTTTTCCTGCATGGACAATACAATTAACTCGATTTTGAATAAAATACTCTACACCCTATAAGTTGGTGATCAAAATTTGTAAAAACAAGTATTTTTTTATCCGAAAACGCGGTTCTTGAGTTGAAAAAATTACAAAGATCAAAACAAAATGAATCTAAATAGGTGGCAATATAGTTGTCACAGCCCGTTAAAAAACTTCAGTCTTGCTAATGTTTGAT